>NC_084575.2:33905566-34055566 GCF_033978685.3 Nerophis lumbriciformis
ACGGGAGGTTTTCGGGAGAGGCGCTGAATTTCGGGAGTCTCCCGGAAAATTCGGGAGGGTTGGCAAATATGGTTTTTGCAGTTTACTAGTGATGGGTTGATGAGGCGTCATGAAGCGTTTCGACACATTGCAAAACTGTATTGATACTGTGTCGATACTGTGTCACTAAATACTGACATCTGCTGGACATTAAAAATCCCTACAGGCAACCTATGGACCGACTCAACTGACACTGATTTGATGCCCTAGTACAGGGGTCACCAACCTTTTTGAAACCAAAAACTACTTCTTGGGTACTGATTAATGCGAAGGGCTACCAGTTTGATACACACTTAAATAAATAAATATATCGTCATTTGTAAGTTACACGTAAGTGTGATTTAAACAAGAATAGCTAAATAAATGCATTTATATATATAAAAAAATGGGTATTTCTGTCTGTCATTCCGTCGTACATTTTTTTCCCTTTTACGGAAGGTTTTTTGTTGAGAATAAATGATGAAAAAAAACACTTAATTGAACGGTTTAAAAGAGGAGAAAACACGAAAAAAATTAAAACAAAATTTTGAAACATAGTTTATCTTCAATTTCGACTCTTTAAAATTGAAAATTCAACCGACAAAAAGAAGAGAAAAACTAGCTAATTTGAATCTTTTTGAAAAAATAAAAAAAAGAATTTATGGAACATCATTAGTAATTTTTCCTGATTAAGATACATTTTAGAATTTTGATGACATGTTTTAAATTGGTTAAAATCCAATCTGCACTTTGTTAGAATATTTAACAAATTGGACCAAGCTATATTTCTAACAAATCAGTATTTCTTCTAGATTTTCCAGAACAAAAATTTTAAAAGAAATTCAAAATACTTTGAAATAAGATTTAAATTTGATTCTACAGATTTTCTAGATTTGCCAGAATAATTTTTTTGAATTTTAATCATAGTAAGTTTGAAGAAATATTTCACAAATATTCTTCGTCGAAAAACCAGAAGCTAAAATATTTATTATTCTTTACAATAAAAAAAAAAGAAAAAAAATTACTTGAACATTGATTTAAATTGTCAGGAAAGAAGAGGAAGAAATTTAAAAGATAAAAAGGTATATTTGTTTAAAAATCCTAAAATCATTTTTAAGGTTGTATTTTTTCTCTAAAATTGTATTTCTAAAAGTAATAAGAAGCAAAGTAGAAAATAAATGAATTTATTTAAACAAGTGAAGACCCATCCATCCATCCATTTTCTACCGCTTATTCCAAGTGAAGACCAAGTCTTTAAAATATTTTCTTGGATTTTCAAATTCTATTTGAGTTTTGTCTCTTCTAGAATTAAAAATGTCGAGCAAAGCGAGACCAGCTTGCTAGTAAATAAATAAAATTTAAAAAATAGAGGCAGCTCACTGGTAAGTGCTGCTCTTTGAGCTATTTTTAGAACAGGCCAGCGGGCGACTGATCTGGTCCTTACGGGCTACCTGGTGACCGCGGGCACCGCGTTGGTGACCCCTGCCCTAGTATATACAATAATATAAACCAAGTCATTGTATTTCATTTAGGATTATTTCATATCTTCATTTAAATAAAAATATATTTGTATCTTTTTTAGATACAGTCAATAAATAATGTGAACATGTATCATAACATGGAAATCTAAGAGAACGTGTTGTGGATGATTGTGGACTGGGAATTGTTTTAATTTTATTTTTTTACACATTTTTATAAAAAAAAAAAAAAAAAAAAAAAGTTTTTCCGACGTATTACATTTTAGACGATTTTTCTTAGTTATTATTTCTCCGGCTGTAGAAAAGAGCCGCTCACAGGGCACAGAGGAGGCGTCAGTGCGACACAGTTGGCGTATCGGTCACGTGACCAAAACAGCTCATGATAGGTCACGTGACTTTCTAAAAGCGGTACGCGCACCCACACAGGGTTTTGCTCTATGAGCTCGACGCATGCGCCGATGCATCGGTGTTGCCGGACCCATCACTACAGTGTACCCTTTTCATCTTAAAGATCTAAAAAAAATGATTTGGGAATGTCCGGCGGGCCAGATTGAAAAGCTTAACGGGCCGCATGTGGCCCCCGGGCCTTCATTTGCTCAGGTCTACACTAAAGAGCTGCATCATGCGGCTTGAGATCAGCGGGTTGCTGACCCCCGCCCTAGTTCATTTCTCTACACTGGAGTACGTGTAGTTTGTTCAGTTTCTGTCACCCTCCTGACTAGAAAAGCACCTCATATGAATGTGAAGCTTTCACACAAATGATGTGGGAGGGAGAAGTTGTGCCGATGCACCCCGACCTCGCCTCTCCCTTGTTTGATTGTCATGTGCGGTTCATGCCAACAAAGCCTAATTGTGTCCCGCACACGTTCCTCCCCACTGACGCCCGCTCGTTTTCAAGCCACCAAATTTTTTATTTTTTTTTCCGTGTGTGTGCTAATTAGGCACGCAACTGCTGTGACTGGCTCCAGACAGGTGCTGCAGGGGTCACGCACTCGCACACGGCGAGAGACAAAGAGACGCTGGCGGCATTAAAAATAAATGGAGAGAGGAGAGTAATGAGAGCGGCGAAAAGCACGTTAATTTCTCCCCTTCCATCTGTTATTACGTAAGTGCTGCCAACAACCACGCGTCTCTGGAAGGGCGGGCGGGAGAAGAACTGTAACTGAAAAGCGTGGAGGAACACCGCAGGGAGGTCGACGGGGGGGAGTCGGATTTTGTGGAGAACATTTGATTCATCCAAAGTTTCCTGATTTTTCGTGTGATCAGTTTGGCTACAGCCGGGCGTGCTTACCAATGGGCGGACAAAGGCAGTTGATTTCCAGGGGCCCCCAAAACATCTCGTAGAAAATGTCTACAAAAATGTATTCGGCCCCCAAAAAATGTTTTAATTTGAGTTGAGTTGGTGTTTATTTTATATATATATATATATATATATATATATATATATATATATATATATATATATATATATATATATATATACAGGTAAAAGCCAGTAAATTAGAATATTTTGAAAAACTTGATTTATTTCAGCAATTGCATTCAAAAGGTGTAACTTGTACATTATATTTATTCATTGCACACAGACTGATGCATTCAAATGTTTATTTCATTTAATTTTGATGATTTGAAGTGGCAACAAATGAAAATCCAAAATTCCGTGTGTCACAAAATTAGAATATTACTTAAGGCTAATACAAAAAAGGGATTTTTAGAAATGTTGGCCAACTGAAAAGTATGAAAATGAAAAATATGAGCATGTACAATACTCAATACTTGGTTGGAGCTCCTTTTGCCTCAATTACTGCGTTCATGCGGCGTGGCATGGAGTCGATGAGTTTCTGGCACTGCTCAGGTGTTATGAGAGCCCAGGTTGCTCTGATAGTGGCCTTCAACTCTTCTGCGTTTTTGGGTCTGGCATTCTGCATCTCCCTTTTCACAATACCCCACAGATTTTTTATGGGGCTAAGGTCAGGGGAGTTGGCGGGCCAATTTAGAACAGAAATATCATAGTCCGTAAACCAGGCACGGGTAGATTTTGCGCTGTGTGCAGGCGCCAAGTCCTGTTGGAACTTGAAATCTCCATCTCCATAGAGCAGGTCAGCAGCAGGAAGCATGAAGTGCTCTAAAACTTGCTGGTAGACGGCTGCATTGACCCTGGATCTCAGGAAACAGAGTGGACCGACACCAGCAGATGACATGGCACCCCAAACCATCACTGATGGTGGAAACTTTACACTAGACTTCAGGCAACGTGGATCCTGTGCCTCTCCTGTCTTCCTCCAGACTCTGGGACCTCGATTTCCAAAGGAAATGCAAAATGGTTGGGTGATGGTTTGGGGTGCCATGTCATCACATGGAGAGGAGCCAGATGAGGTGGTTCGGGCATCTGGTCAGGATGCCACCCAAACGCCTCCCTAGGGAGGTGTTTAGGGCACATCCAACTGGTAGGAGGCCACGGGGAAGACCCAGGACACGTTGGGAAGACTATGTCTCCCGGCTGGCCTGGGAACGCCTCGGGATCCCCCGGGAAGAGCTGGACGAAGTGGCTGGGGAGAGGAAAGTCTGGGCTTCCCTGCTTAGGCTGCTGCCCCCGCGACCCGACCTCGGATAAGCGGAAGAAGATGGATGGATGGATGGATGGACAACCCATTAGTTTTCACCTGTCCTCATGTCACGCACCTGATTCATTTGGACTCACACACCTGTCATTAATCATGTTCAAGACTATTTAAGCCGATAGTTGCCAGGAAGTCAGCCTGGCGACATTACCTCTGTTTGACTTCTGCTACCTCCTTGACAACCATGCTACCCATGTTACCCATGCTACCATAGTTCCATGCCAAGTGGGTTTTGTCTATTTTCATGTTCCAAGTAAGTTTTTGTTTATTGTCCATAGTTTTGCCTTTGTGGTAGTTGTTGTTTCTTAGCCAAGTTTATCTCCGCCTTTGTAGTTTATAGTGTTAAAATAAAATGATGTCCTTACCTTCACACACTTCTATTCTTGCATCTCGGGAAAACAAACACCCCATAGTCCACATCCTGACATTTGGCCTCTTACGGGTCGGACGTGCCCTAAACACCTCCCTACGGAAGCGTTCGGGTGGCATCCTGACCAGATGCCCGAACCACCTCATCTGGCTCCTCTCCATGTGGAGGAGCAGCGGCTTTACTTTGAGCTCCTCCCGGATGGCAGAGCTTCTCACCCTATCATAACCCAAAGCTCATGACCATAGGTGAGGATGGGAACGTAGATCGACCGGTAAATTGAGAGCTTTGCCTTCCGGCTCAGCTCCTTCTTCACCACAACGGATCGATACAGCGTCCGCATCACTGAAGACGCCGCACCGATCTCACCATCTACTCTTCCCTCACTCGTGAACAAGACTCTGAGGTACTTGAACTCCTCCACTTGGGGCAGGGTCTCCTCCCCAACCCGGAGATGGCACTCCACCATTTTCCGGGCGTCATTTTGGTGATGTAACCCCCAATTCCAACCCTTGATGCTGAGTGCCAAGCAGGGAGGTAATGGGTCCTATTGTTATAGTCTTTGGTATGACTCGGCCGGGGTTTGAACTCACAACGTACCGATCTCATTGCGGACACTCTAACCACTAGGCCACTGAGTAGGCTGTTTGGAGAGACTGGAATAGATGCGGATGAAGAGACAGGACTGCGGAGCTGGTGCTGAGCGCCGGGACGGACGGGCTTCACAGTGTCTTGGCTGAATGAGCAGGTATCGGGCACTTCGGTCTCCTTGGACGCATCCTCGTTCATCCATGCGGACTGGACACTGGCCGAGAGTTAGTGGGCGGCCGAGGGTGGAGTCGGCTCTCTTGGTTGCTTGGTTGGGTCTGCTCCTGTCTCTGGCCATGCTCCCCCCACCCCAGCAGACGTTGGCGTGGAACACCGCAGAGGTCACCACAGTGTATATGTTTTTGTTGTTGTTTTACTTTTGTGGCTGTGTGTAGATGTGGCTGGTTGCATCAGCTCTGCTCTTTTAATGTCTCCCCAGCGTTTACCGGTTACTCAGCAGCGATCCTGTTCTGTCTCCCTGTAATGTTTGTCTGATCTTGAATGGGATTGTGCTGAAAATCTTAATTTCCCTTTAGGGATTATTAAAGTATTTCTGATTCTGATTCTGATACAACATGATACATCACAATTCCCAGTTTCTTCCAGACACTGGTGGTAGTAAGCTACAGTTGTAGCCCCTGGTGCCCTAGGGTAGACTGATGCAAACGGGGTTGCCAAGTCATGCCAGCGGCCTCTCTGACCAACAAACGTTTACTGACATGTATACCCGAGTGTGGGCTGCACTGGGGGCAGGGTGGTCCAAGTGTTTTGGTGAAAGATACAACAGCACTGACTCGGATGGAGGAAGCCGGGTTCAAACCGCCAATACCCCAGTTTCTAGAATAAACATGCCAACTACTAAAAATGAGAACAGCCTGAAATGGCACTGTGAATAATCTTCATTTGGATTAGCACTTTTCAAGACGTACCCTTCTGCATATGCTGAGAAAATAGGGCAAATGAAAAATATTAGGTCATTCATTCTGTGTATCTTATTCAGGGTCACAGGGGAGCTGGGATTTATCCGAGATTAGTTTTGGCAGTAGGCATGGTAAACCCAGGATTCGGATCCAGGGTGAAAGCTGAGGTAACCTGTAGTCAGTGTACTAAACCACAAAGATACCATACTAACCGCGCTCAACCTGGCTTCCAAAGCGACAGCACCAAGTACAGTAGTACCTCAACTTCCTGTACATTGGTTCTGTGACAGAGCTCTTAACTCAGAACATTTGTATCTTAAATCAACATCCCGAATTTATTAGGTCCGCTCTTTGTAGCTAGTGTCATGACCTCGAAAGTGTCGGAGGCAGATATTTACATATATCCGAATTTAAGTTGTACCTCTTTCATTTCTTAGTCATATTTGAAAACAGCTCGTGTTTTCCATTTCTTCTCTTGATGCTCTGTCAGCAAGTATACTGTGTGTGTTAACCTTGAGTTCTTTGGAATGTGTTTTGACTAGCATTTGTTTTGTCTACAGAGATGGGACGAGAGAGAGGGTGGTGGGATCGGGAAGACAGACCATTTTGGGAGGCGCAATAGAATGTTCTAGGGTTAGACTGGTCTCATAATGTATATTGGCAAAGCTTTGAGAATATACAACAAAATACCTATTCTGTCTCTGGTGGTTTTTCAACTCAGCTTTAAGTGTCGTAAAGAGCTTGGGAGCGAATTGTGACTTGAATTCCCTGGGAGGAACAACTGGGAGGAACAACTGGTCCAAAACGCAACAGGAGACAGCAGGCAGTGTGCAGGTAAACAGGTATTTAATGTCCAAAATAAAAACTAGAGTGCAGCAGGGTGAATGCACAGAAAAACACAGGGTTGGTGTGCATCAAAAAGAAGTAGCTGAAAGAGAGCTATTAACAGACACAAGTAGTTAAGAAAGATTCAAGTGTCCACTAACCACGCTGGTGAATCCATGTATTAGTGATCGGACCAAATGTGCGGAGGCTACGCGGCGTGTGTCGAGGAATGGAGGGGGGTGTATCGAGGCTTGCTTCATTTAGGGGACGATGACGTGCGAAGCCTCGTTGCCCGCTTGGACCATGTGATCGCTTCGGGACGCGGTTCAGATTTTCCGGGAGATTCGACAACTCATAAACCGCCCAAGCTTCATTGAAAATGTGAGCTTTTGAGACTCGGGGTCAGTTCGGAATATGGACAGAGAATAAAAACAGTTTTAAAAACGCCGCTAGAATAAAAGAAGGACGACAAACTGAATCCAAACGACAAACTTGATATCCATTAAATGAATATTAAATGACCACCCTGTATCGGAGACGTCATCAGAACTTTAGTACAATAGTTTGCACTTTCGCCTTTTATTCCACAAGAGGTGGGTTCGATTCTTGGCAACGTTAGTTCTCAAATGTGTTTATCACTGTAAACATTACATTTATTAAAGTAAAGCATTCTGCATTTCTAGGCGCAGTCAAGGCGTTGAGGGGATCTGGTTTGGTGGCTGCAGGATTAGGTCTCTGCTTTTTGCAGATGATGTGGTCCTGATGGCTTCATCTGGGCCAGGATCTTCAGCTCTCGCTGGATCGGTTCGCAGCCGAGTGTGAAGCGACTGGGATGAGAATCAGCACCTCCAAGTCTGAGTCCATGGTTCTCGCCCGGAAAAGGGTGGAGTGCCATCTCCGGGTTGGGGAGGAGATCTTGCCCCAAGTGGAGGGGTTCAAGTACCTCGGAGTCTTGTTCACGAGTGAGGGAAGAGTGGATCGTGAGATTGACAGGCGGATCGGTGCGGCGTCTTCAGTAATGCGGACGCTGTATCGATCCGTTGTGGTGAAGAAGGAGCTGAGCCGGAAGGCAAAGCTCTCAATTTACCGGTCGATCTACGTTCCCATCCTCACCTATGGTCATGAGCTTTGGGTTATGACCGAAAGGACAAGATCACGGGTACTTAGAGATAGGGTGAGAAGCTCTGTCATCCGGGGGGAGCTCAAAGAAAAGCCGCTGCTCCTCCACATCGAGAGGAGCCAGATGAGGTGGTTCGGGCATCTGGTCAGGATGCCACCCGAGCGCCTCCCTAGGGAGGTGTTTAGGGCACGTCCGACCGGTAGGAGGCCGCGGGGAAGACCCAGGACACGTTGGGAAGACTATGTCTCCCGGCTGGCCTGGGAACGCCTCGGGGTCCCAAAGGAAGAGCTGGACGAAGTGGCTGGGGAGAGGGAAGTCTGGGCTTCCCTGCTTAGGCTGCTGCCCCCGCGACCCGACCTCGGATAAGCGGAGGAAGATGGATGGATGGCATTCTGCATTTATTATTCTTAACCAGCTACCAGAAATCAATAGCTGGGTAACGGAGAAGTTTTGTCCAACAAAAATATAAAAAATCACATAAAACCAAAAAATAAAAATGAAGTAAATCTCCTCTGTTCTGTACATCTTTGTCCAAGTGACATTATATTGTCGTCTTCCACTTTATGCCATTTCCTCAAGGTGACAGAAAAACATGATACAACCTTCCCTATCATGTTAGTCTACCAGTGGTCTGCCGTCAGGGCCAGCAAGGCCTAACCCTAACCAAACCCTAACCCTAACCCTAACCCAGCAAGGCCTTCTCTGCTGGCCTAACATAACCAGAAATCATCATCATAATTAAAGATAAAATTATTTTTTTATTTACTTTCCCTAAATATCTAAAAGTATTCATATTGTCTTCATGTCATATTTTGCTCCTTCCAGTGCTGTTGTTTTTAGGTTATAGAGTTTGTATCCAATCAGAATTCAGCTAGCTTATGTTGCCATGCTGTACCAAATCTGCCCGGGGCCTTCAGAATCAACAATGTCTGTGCACTGTAAGTGAACGGGCACATACAGTTGATAGACAGTTGCGATAGCCAACCAGATCACGAGTTGTGGTCAGTAAGGCATTCTAGCTGGCTTAAGGCAGATATATATTGTGATGTAATGAGCTAGGTAACATAAGAACTCCATTACCCAGCATGCCACAGTAGTGAAGAGCATGTGCAGTCGCCCCGTTTTTGATGAGCACGCTGTGGAGTAAAGTTTAAGAAGTCAGCCAACACGCCTCGTCTGCGTCTTTTATGATTAGACAAGACAACACATATACTTGCGAGGCCATTTTCCATCCATCCATCCATCCATCTTCTTCCGCTTATCCGAGGTCGGGTCGCGGGGGCAGCAGCTTAAGCAGGGAAACCCAGACTTCCCTCTCCCCAGCCACTTCGTCCAGCTCTTCCTGTGGGACCCTGAGGCGTTCCCGGGCCAGCCGGGAGACATAGTCTTCCCAACGTGTCCTGGGTCTTCCCCGCGGCCTCCTACCGGTCGGACGTGCCCTAAATACCTCCCTAGGGAGGCGTTCGGGTGGCATCCTAACCAGATGCCCGAACCACCTCATCTGGCTCCTCTCGATGTGGAGGATCAGCAGCTTTACTTTGAGCTCCTCCCGGATGGCAGAGCTTCTCACCCTATCTCTAAGGGAGAGCACCGCCACCCGGCGGAGGAAACTCATTTCGGCCGCTTGTACCCGTGATCTTGTCCTTTCGGTCATAACCCAAAGCTCATGACCATAGGTGAGGATGGGAACGTAGATCGACCGGTAAATTGAGAGCTTTGCCTTCCGGCTCAGCTCCTTCTTCACCACAACGGATCGATACAGCGTCCGCATTACTGAAGACGCCGCACCGATCCGCCTGTCGATCTCACGATCCACTCTTCCCTCACTCGTGAACAAGACTCCGAGGTACTTGAACTCCTCCACTTGGGGCAAGATCTCCTCCCCAACCCGGAGATGGCACTCCACCCTTTTCCGGGCGAGAACCATGGACTCGGACTTGGAGGTGCTGATTCTCATCCCAGTCGCTTCACACTCGGCTGCGAACCGATCCAGTGAGAGCTGAAGATCCTGGCCAGATGAAGCCATCAGGACCACATCATCTGCAAAAAGCAGAGACTTAATCCTGCAGCCACCAAACCAGATCCCCTCAACTCCTTGACTGCGCCTAGAAATTCTGTCCATAAAAGTTATGAACAGATTCGGTGACAAAGGGCAGCCTTGGCGGAGTCCAACCCTCACTGGAAACGTGTCCGACTTACTACCGGCAATGCGGACCAAGCTCTGGCACTGATCATACAGGGAGCGGACCGCCACAA
This sequence comes from Nerophis lumbriciformis, assembly GCF_033978685.3. NCBI lineage: Eukaryota > Metazoa > Chordata > Actinopteri > Syngnathiformes > Syngnathidae > Nerophis > Nerophis lumbriciformis. Next base: position 33,915,760 of record NC_084575.2, read on the forward strand.
TCAGACAGTCCGATACCCCGTACTCTCTGAGCACTCCCCACAGGACTTCCCGAGGGACACGGTCGAATGCCTTCTCCAAGTCCACAAAACACATGTAGACTGGTTGGGCAAACTCCCATGCACCCTCAAGGATCCTGCCGAGAGTATAGAGCTGGTCCACAGTTCCACGACCAGGACGAAAACCACACTGTTCCTCCTGAATCCGAGGATCGACTATCCGGCGTAGCCTCCTCTCCAGTACACCTGAATAGACCTTACCGGGAAGGCTGAGGAGTGTGATCCCACGATAGTTAGAACACACCCTCCGGTTCCCCTTCTTAAAGAGAGGAACCACCACCCCGGTCTGCCAATCCAGTGGTACCGCCCCCGATGTCCACGCGATGCTGCAGAGTCTTGTCAACCAAGACAGCCCCACAGCATCCAGAGCCTTAATGAGGCCATTTTCAAGAAGGATATTTAAAGAGAAACTACATCTTGTGAGACCATGTCGGCCAACCCCGGAAGCTCAAATGGGTTCTACAAATTGTGAGTTCGGATATTTTATTTCTTAATTTTTTCACGTTTAATATGTTTTTTTGCTATTTTAATTTTGACAGTACCACATAAGATATGTTTTAATTGCAGATGCAGGTTTATTGATTTTTAAATGCGCCAGAAAATAACCCGTTTTGTACACTGTTGATGTGGTTCAATACTCGGTAGTGCGTAAATGTGTTCCTGTATAGTATTTCTCCAGCAATGGTCATGTGGTACCATGACTTGATTAATGTGGACCCCGACTCAAACAAGTTGAAAAACTTATTGGGGTTTTACCATTTAGTGGTCAATTGTACGGAATATGTACTGTACTGTGCAATCTACTAATAAAAGTTTCAATCAATCAATCAATCAATGGTGACATCAATGATGGTATTTTGAAAGGTAATCATTGAAGTCGGACATCACTGAAGGCCTAGGTGGGAAACGCACGGCCCGCCACTGCATTCTACCATGTTGGCAAAATACAAACACAATACATATACATCATCATCGGCGGTCACTCGAAGCGAGTATGACGATCCTCCTGGTAGGGGTGTATCCCTTTATGGAGGATGCCTGTGCGTGACTTAGTTTAACGTGAGGAGACTGGTGCACAGACAGTCACCACACCATCCTTGACAGAATCGGGTCAGGGTCCAGTGGCATGGAGTCCAAGACGACTGAGGTACCGTTTTCTGCTGCAGCCTTCTTCCGCCATCGCAGCCGTTGTGGTAGTTCTTAAATCTACCGTCTTCCGCCTGCTCCGCCGTTGAGGTCTTCACCGCATCCCTGGCTAGGGGGCAGTCAGGTACTCGGCTTTTGCCAAGGGCTAGTGATGGGTCCGGCAATACCGATGCATCGGCGCATGCGTCGAGCTCATAGAGCAAAACCCTGTGTCGGTGCGCGTACCGCTTTTAGAAAGTCACGTGACCGATCATGAGCTGTTTTGGTCACGTGACCGATACGCCAACTGTGTCGCACTGAAGCCTCCTCTGTGCCCTGTGAGCGGCTCTTTTCTACAGCCGGAGAAATAATAACTAAGAAGAGAAATCGTCTAAAACGTCGGAAAACCTTTTTTTTTTTTTTTTTATAAAAATGTGTAAAAAAAATACAATTAAAACAATTCCCAGTCCACAATCATCCACAACACGTTCTCTTAGATTTCCATGTTATGATACATGTTCACATTATTTATTGACTGTATCTAAAAAAGATACAAATATATTTTTATTTAAATGAAGATATGAAATAATCCTAAATGAAATACAATGACTTGGTTTATATTATTGTATATACTAGGGCAGGGGTCACCAACGCGGTGCCCGCGGTCACCAGGTAGCCCGTAAGGACCAGATCAGTCGCCCGCTGGCCTGTTCTAAAAATAGCTCAAAGAGCAGCACTTACCAGTGAGCTGCCTCTATTTTTAAAATTGTATTTATTTACCAGCAAGCTGGTCTCGCTTTGCTCGACATTTTTAATTCTAAAAGAGACAAAACTCAAATAGAATTTGAAAATCCAAGAAAATATTTTAAAGACTTGGTCTTCACTTGGAATAAGCGGTAGAAAATGGATGGATGGATGGGTCTTCACTTGTTTAAATAAATTCATTTATTTTTTACTTTGCTTCTTATTACTTTTAGAAATACAATTTTAGAGAAAAAATACAACCTTAAAAATGATTTTAGGATTTTTAAACAAATATACCTTTTTACCTTTTAAATTTCTTCCTCTTCTTTCCTGACAATTTAAATCAATGTTCAAGTAAATTTATTTATTTTTTATTGTAAAGAATAATAAATATTTTAGCTTCTGTTTTTTCGACGAAGAATTTTTGTGAAATATTTCTTCAAACTTACTATGTTTAAAATCCAAAAAAAATTATCTGGCAAATCTAGAAAATCTGTAGAATCAAAATTAAATCTTATTTCAAAGTATTTTGAATTTCTTTTAAAATTTTTGTTCTGGAAAATCTAGAAGAAATACTGATTTGTCTTTGTTAGAAATATAGCTTGGTCCAATTTGTTAAATATTCTAACAAAGTGCAGATTGGATTTTAACCAATTTAAAACATGTCATCAAAATTCTAAAATGTATCTTCATCAGGAAAAATTACTAATGATGTTCCATAAATTCTTTTTTAAATTTTTTCAAAAAGATTCAAATAAGCTAGTTTTTCTCTTCTTTTTGTCGGTTGAATTTTGAATTATAAAGAGTCGAAATTGAAGATAAACTATGTTTCAAAATTGTATTTTAAATTTTTTCTTGTTTTCTCCTCTTTTAAACCGTTCAATTAAGTGTTTTTTTCATCATTTATTCTCTACAAAAAACCTTCCGTAAAAGGGAAAAAAAATGAACGACGGAATGACAGACAGAAATACCCATTTTTTTATATATATAAATGTATTTATTTAGCTATTCTTGTTTAAATCACACTTACGTGTAACTTACAAATGACAATATATTTATTTATTTAAGTGTGTATCAAACTGGTAGCCCTTCGCATTAATCAGTACCCAAGAAGTAGTTTTTGGTTTCAAAAAGGTTGGTGACCCCTGTACTAGGGCATCAAATCAGTGTCAGTTGAGTCGGTCCATAGGTTGCCTGTAGGGATTTTTAATGTCCAGCAGATGTCAGTATTTAGTGACACAGTATCGACACAGTATCAATACAGTTTTGCAATGTGTCGAAACGCTTCATGATGCCTCATCAACCCATCACTAATAGAAGGCATCATGTGGAGCCAGCATGTCACCAACAAGACCCTAAGAGAGCTAACCCAACAGCTCCCAGCCTCTCGCCTCGCAGCAATGCGGCGAGCGCGCTGGTATGGCCATGTCATCCGCCTGCCGGGGGAACACCCCACGCGCAAAATCCTGGACTTCAACCCGCAGCGAGCTGGCTGGAGACGCCCTAGAGGCGCCCCCAGGACTCGCTGACTGGATGTATTAGCCCAGGACCTTAAGGCCTGCAATGTGACTATGGCACAAGCTCAACACCTTGCCCACAACAGACCCAGATGGAGAGACCTGGTTGCTATGGTCGGCTCTACGCGCCCTGAAGTGCAAGAGGACTAAGTAAGTAAGTAAGTACTCACTGACACTGACATGGGAATGGTGGAAAGTGAAAGACAGAAGGAGAGGACAGGAATACAAAGCATGGACCAGTGTGGCTTATTTCCCAGGTTGGAGTATCAGGCCTATACGCTAACAAGTCAAACATGATATAATTGTTTGCTCGTTATTCGTCTTGCACCTGCATTTGATTGGTTTATCTCATGAGACCCCATTGCAATTAAGCAGCATGCTCAGAAAAGCAAGTCGAGTAAACACCTTTTTAGAGCTCAAGGTAACTAGCAGGGTGTGACAGTTAAAAGCCTCACAGGGAGCAATTTTCTAGTTTGTTATCTGACCTCTCTTGACAAGGTTCCAGTGCTCATTACCGAGCTCTTCCTGCTTGATAATCTCGGCCCATTACGAGCGTTCAGCAGGTTGGAGGTGCCAGATGTAGGTGAGGCATAAAGCAGGCGGTGAGTTGAAGGCTTTTCAGAATATTGTGGTTTTAGGACTTTGTTACACAAACTTGGAGTCTTATAAACGTTTTATCCCCTGCAAACCATAATATCACAATAAGAATGTTGCTCACTCAGACTGTGACTTACTTTTCTGCCGTCATGCCCAGATTGCCCGTACCGTCGTTGGCCAGCATTTAGTCATTTGAATTTGCATGTCAGCATGGCAGCTTGAGCATCTTATAGAGTATGATGTCACTCAGTGTGTAATTATGTTGCCAAATATTGCAGTTTTCCACAAAATAAAAGCCATATTTCCAAATTCTCAACAAAGTACATTCGCGACTTGTAGGAGCCTCCACCTTGAGGAAGATGGACGCTTTTCCGTGGTTTTGGAGCTGCGGTTACAATTGCAGCCACGGCTGTTGCCGTGGTTGTCAATGGAAGACGAAGGCAACGGGTGATAGCTCAAAGGCAACGTTCTCACCTATGGCAGCGGCCACGGGTAAGGTCATTTTTGGCAGGGAATTGTGAACGAGGAATTCAATGCAAATGCCGTTCCATCATGCTTTTGCAACACACTTCCATATCAAAACGACTGAAAGAAAACCCTAATGAGTGTAGAAATGCGTTGGCGCTATTTCAGAGCATACTTGCCAACCCTCCCGAAATTCAGGGCCTCTCCCGAAAACCTCCCGGGACAAATATTCTCCCGAAAATCTCCCGATTTTCAGCCGGAGCTGGAGGCCACGCCCCCTCCAGCTCCATGCGGACCTGAGTGAGGACAGCCTTTTTTCACGACGGGAGGACAACAGGGTGACAAGAACTAAATCATCCAGACTTGAGATAAATTGTATTATTATGTTTATCTTACCTAAAAATAAATATATTTATTATTAAAAAAATAAATAAATAAATAAATGTTTACAATATTTTGCTAAAAACATCAAAATTAATTGTATTTTTATTTGTATTTTTTCTGACTCCTTATTACATCCAGCCATAGAATTATACATTAAAATAAACACATTTGAAATAATTAATTTTAAATTATCATAATAATTCATTTAAAATGACCATATTTAATTATTAAAATAATTGCTTGTTTATCAACAACTTTACCATTTTATTCATTACATTTTGAAGCTCTCAGAAGCCAAGTTATCTTATATTCATGTTATATTTATGCAAGTTTGAAGTATCAATTATCTAAACACAGATTTGTTTGCATATTTTCAGGATGAGTATATATATATATATATATATATATATATATATATATATATATATATATATATATATATATATATATATATATAGTGAGGAATATATATATAGTGAGGAATTTGTGTCCAATGTTAGTTGAGACGTTTTTGCTGTATGGGGGGTTGTACCAGATGATGTTGTTTCGTTTTCTGTTCTTTTTTGGTTGGTTTCCTGGCGTGGGTTCATAGGTGAGGGTGAAATTGTATCCGTAAAAAGCTCTTGATGAAAGCGGATACAATTTCACCCTCACCTATGAACCCACGCCAGGAAACCAACCAAAAAAGAACAGAAAACGAAACAACGTCATCTGGTACAACCCCCCATACAGCAAAAACGTCTCAACTAACATTGGACACAAATTCCTCACTCTGATTGACAAACACTTTCCCAAAGGCAACACCCTAAGAAAAGTATTCAACAAGAACAACATTAAATTGAGCTACAGCTGTATGAACAATATACGACAAATTATCTCAAACCACAACAAAACAATTGCAAATGAGGCGTCGGCCCCCAGACAGAGCGACCCCAAAACCAACAAAGGCTGCAACTGTCGCAAGAAACCTGATTGCCCTCTCAACGGGGGGTACTTACAAACATCAGTTGTCTACCAATCTAAGGTAACACGCAAGGACATTAACACATCCGACACATATGTAGGATTAACCGAGGGAGAGTTTAAAACCAGATGGAACAATCACAAGGCTTCTTTCAGGAACCAAAACCTGCGGAATACCACAGAACTCAGCAAACACATTTGGGACCTCAAAGACAATAATGTTGAATATTCAATAACATGGCAAATTCTTGCATCCAGCACACCTTACAATAGTGGTAATAAAAGATGCAACCTATGCTTGAAAGAGAAACTGTTTATCATATACCGTCCAGACCTGTCATCCCTCAACAAGCGCAGCGAAATTGTATCAGCATGCCGCCACAGACGGAAACACCTCCTAGGTAACACATGAGCCAATCACCACGCCCCTACACCAGCCTGTACCCACCCACTCTGTGCCCTATATAAACCATGGTATGTGAATGCTCCCATTAAAATCTCCTGATGATTGAGGGAACCCCCTCATGAAACAGGCCTGTAGAGATGAAATAGTCTTGTGATTTTTTTCCCCACACATACATATATATATATATATATATATATGTATGTCAATATACTCCTCCCCTCTTAACCACGCCCCCAACCACGCCCCGACCACGCCCCCACTGCCCACGCCCCCACCTCCCGAAATCGGAGGTCTCAAGGTTGGCAAGTATGGAGAGGTTTTTCAAAATATGGGTGTTTCTATTACCAGTTTCTTAATTTGCGATGTTTAGGTTTTGTGCATTTCTAAGGCTAATGAAAACATCTACTGTCTATGTGTTCCACCCTCTCATCTACCCCTGTGCATCAAATACCAGTTATTCCTGCTGTTTATACAACCAAACCAGTCCTACACCCGACAGGTGATTAAAATGATGCTATCAGTACTGATACTCAACCATTTATTGGTGCTTTTGTGTTTGTGTTAATAAATCTTAATTTTTAAAATAATAAAATCTCATTTTTAACAGTGAACTGATAATGATTCATTTCCATTCAAGTACTGTACGTTAGGATCTTCATGTGTGAAGCAGCCTCGCTTTACAGAGCATAAAAAAAGCCACAATACCAAAATCAATGACACACACACGCACAAATATTAGGCAACACTGCTCGTGTGTCATACCACAACCACGCAGATGACACTCGGACCAGTCACCGACTGGTTGGCCTGTCGATTCACTGTGTGAGTGTGTGGATGCAAAATAATTGTCTTCACATAAACTCTTATTAGTCACCTTGAGACTTACTTACTTACTTAGTCCCTCTTGCACTTCAGGTCGCGTAGAGCCGACCATAGCAACCAGGTCTCTCCATCTGGGTCTGTTGTGGGCAAGGTGTTGAGCTTGTGCCATAGTCACATTGCAGGCTTTAAGGTCCTGGGCTAATACATCCAGCCAGCGAGTCCTGGGGGCGCCTCTAGGGCGTCTCCAGCCAGCTCGCTGCGGGTTGAAGTCCAGGATTTTGCGCGTGGGGTGTTCCCCCGCCAGGCGGATGACATGGCCATACCAGCGCACTCGTTGCATTGCTGCGAGGCGAGAGGCTGGGAGCTGTTGGGTTAGCTCTCTTAGGGTCTTGTTGGTGACATGCTGGCTCCACGTGATGCCTTCTATCCTCCTGAGGTCTCTGGAATCAAAGCCATCTAGCATGGCCGCCAGGATGTTATTCAGCGGCCATGTTTCCGAGCCGTACAGAAGGACAGAGATGACAGAGGAATTGTAGACCCTCAACTTGGTGTCCCGAGATATGTGCCGGTGTCGCCACAACGGTCTCCACAGGGACTGCATGACGGAGGCTGCAAGGGCGCGTCGGCGGTCCACCTCTCGTTTGAGGTCGCCGGTGTTGGTGACTCTCGAGCCGAGGTATCTGACGGTAGGGACAAAGTGGACAGGGGTATCCTCAAATAAGAAGGGTGGTGGGTCTGGTCCATCGCCGATATGCATGAGTTCGGTTTTGGACCAGCTGATTTTCAGGCCGAGCTGTTTGGTCTCCTCATCAAACACACCGAGGGCCTCCCTGAGCTGGTCAGCGGTCTCACTGAACAGGGTGGTGTCATCGTCGTATTCGAGGTCCTTTAGGGTGTAGTTTCCAAGTGACACCCCGGGGACTCGCACACAGACTCTGGACATCAGGTGGTCGATGACACAGTTAAATAGTTCTGGTGCGGCAACACAGCCTTGCCTGACCAACGCTGTTGATGGGGAACCACTCAGAGTCTTTACAGCTCACACGCACACAGCTTTCTGCACCCTGATACAACTGCTGAAAAAGTGTGGTGATTTTAGTTGGGACTCCGAGGGACTTCAGGATGTTCCAGAGGGACCCGTGGTCCACAGTGTCGAAGGCAGCCTTAAGGTCAATGAAGGCAATGTAGAGGTGCCGGTCCTTTCTGAACTCCCGGGCCTTTTCTATTAAGAGCCGGATGGCAGAGATGTGATCTGTCTCTGGCCTGGGGGCCTCACCCCACCAGGACAAGGAACTGTGTAACCTTGACGAGGTGCGACAGCTTAAACCTACCTGGTGCCTGCCTGGGCTCAGTGCATGGTGAACCTGTAACCTTCGGGGGGCTCACGGCACCAGGATGGCACTAATGAGCAGCTTCCGCCGAACCCCCTGCCATACGTAGGGGGTTCACAGCACGTCAGCATGCTGTAAGGTGGCAGCCCCACCAGCTGACTAGCCATCGCAGGGCCAACTACCCAGCATGGTGCAAACTAAACAGTTACGAATTCAACCAGAGCACCTTGAGACCCTCGCCCTGAAACAGTGAACAGGTTAGATGTAATAATAGACTCAGTCTTGACCTTTAGCAGCCACATTAAGTCAATGACATCAGCAGCTACCACTTGAAAAACATTGCTAAAATCAGAGGAATAATGTCTAAATCAGACTTAGAAAGACTAATCCAAGCCTTTTGTCAGGACAGTTTGGTTATGTTTGGGTTTTCCTCTGTGTTTGTATTTATTTTGGTTCCATTTCCTGCATTTCTCCCTTAGCGCTCGTTTCCCTCACCTGTCCCTGATTGGCAGCCTGGCACACCTGGTTGCAATTGCCAACCAGGTTACTATTCATGCCTGCCTTGCCCTCCAGTCAGGGCTCGATGATTGTATCCCGTTGCCTGTTTCCTGTAACTTGTTATCCTGTTTCCTGGTTCCTGTTTTCCCTGCATGTGCACTTACCAGTTGCACTATTTGTTTTTTGACATTAAAGTCATGTTTTCCTGCGCTACGCCTGCCATCTCTGCATCTTGGGGTTCGAGACCGACAGCAGTCCCTGACAGAATCATCGAGCCAAATACGAACCCCGCGGAGATTTCAATGGCAGAGAGGCTTGACAAGATTTAGGCACCCATGGCCGAATCAAAGAAATGTTTTGCCTCGTTTCAAGCTCCCTTCCACCCTTCCCCGTTGTCTATTGGCCTTTTTGGGGATGTCTGGGATCCGTTCCTTGAGGGGGGGGCTAAGGTCAGCTGTGCGATACGGGAAGCACAGCTCTCACCTCTCCCAATGAGGCCACCTCTGACGCCGACAGCCCGCCGCTCCGGCTCACGAAAACGCCTTCAGACCAGCCACCTGCTGCTCTGGCTCTGCCCACGATGACGTCATCGTGGCACAGTTTTCCTTTAATGTCTCTTTTTTTAGACAAATGTTTTGTTAATTTGGCCAGGTTGTTGTCATTTTGGTTTCTGATAAAACGGTAATTTATCCTGTGCTGAAAAGTCTTCATTACAGTATATATTATGGTGTTTATTTATCATTATTATTGTTTCATTACCTTTTGTTTAATTCGTTTTTTCCCTCATTGTACGCAATTCTAAAGAAATGTTAAAAAGCCAGACAGAGGGCATGTTTCTAGCTCGTGTTTATTTTAATAAACAAACATTTTTTTTGTGTGTGGTGGAAAGTTGTAAATTAAGTTACATATTTATATAATGTAGCTTTTAATGTAGTAAGCTACTTTTGCAATGAAGCTTTTAGTGTAACTTCTTGCTACAATTGTCTGGGGATAGCTTCAACTGTAGCTTAGCTACATTTAATCAAGAGTAACTTGTAGCTGAGCTTACTACATTTTCCAAGTAGCTTGCCCATCGCTGCTGAGGTTTAGGTCAGGATTTAAAAAAAATACAAATAAAATACTAACTAATTATACTGCTCCGCCGCTCCCAGTCCGTGGAACGCTCTCCCTGACCACCTGAGGGCACCACAGACTGTGGATGCTTTTGAAAAAAGAGGCTTAAAAACCCTTCTTTTTTTTAAAAAAAAAAGCCTTTTTTTTACATACATGCATATTAGTTTTAGCTATTTGGCTGTTCTAGTTTTTATTTGTATTTATTTTTTATTATCTTTTTATTTTTTTATTTTTTTTAATACACTGTGGCACTTTGAGGTTGTTTACTCAATATAAAGTGCTTTTTACAAATAAAATCTGTTATTATTTTTTATTATTATTATTACTGCAAAAATAACTGACGGAAAATAAATCCACATACAATTATGTTGTGCTAAAATAATTGAAATTAATAATAAATGTGTTTCTTAACTAAACTGTCAATGAAATTAAAGTGCAAGAAAAATACAGCTGCCCCACTTAGTCAACATTTTGCGCTTTAGAAACAGCAATAATGAAAAAATGTCCATGGCCCTCTGAGGGGCGCTCGCGGCCCAACAACGGGGCCTGGCTCTACGGTTGAGAACCGTTGACACTGATGCAGCCCCACACAGTGCTTGTTTACCCGCCAAATTTTGAGCCGGCCGAGTCTGCGACCGGACGTGACGTCACGTCCAACGAAGGTATAGTAAATGTGGCATAGTTGTTTTCCTATGCAGATAGCGCCATCAAACCACTTCTTATTTTAGACACTATTAAATGATATCTTTAATAATACTTATAATGAATGCATTGCATCATGCATTGACTTTTGGTGTGTTTAGTTGAGAGGATACAACATCGTTGGATTCAAACTGTCAAGACTTGGTCCGGGGTGTGTGCTTTTCCAGGATGCAACGGAAAGTTGGCTCGTGCGAGACGGGAATGAAGGTACATGATTTATTATTATCAAAAAAAGGAATAAATGAAAGCGCGCACAGTGGCGGAGAATAAACTATGAAACCAAAAGACTATAGCAAAAAAGTACAAACAAAAAACACGCACAATGGCAGAGAACAAACTATGAAACCAAAAAGACTATAAATATGGAACAAAAACTTACTTGGCTTGGACAAAAGTCGTTGCTTGAGGAATTGACATGAAAAGAAGTATCAGGCATGAACAGAGCATAAATGTGTTGTGAGGTCGTCAGGACGAACAACAGAAAATGAATGAACTTAAATACTATGGACATGATTAACAACAGGTGCGTGACTCAAAACAGGTGCGTGACATGACAGGTGAAACTAATGGGTAACTATGGTGACAAAACAAAACAAAAGTGCACAAAAAGTCCAAAAATAAAACCTGATCACACAGACATGACACAAACTTTGTGCGAATTCAAATCCTTTTCTAGTTGACGTGTTGCACGCTCCGTGTTTTACAACGTGTTCTGCTTTACGGTACCTCGCAGCGCCGTGATGGCAGCCGCACGCATTCTCACGCACGCCGTCCTCCATGTTTTATTCACAGCCGCATTAAAGAACAGCAGAGGGGAGACTGCATGTTAAGGTGCCGTCAAAACAGTTGAAAGTGTCTCACGTTCCCCCCCCCCCCTATGGTTCCACAGCAGTGCAGCTGCCTAAATGAGGGGGATTAAACTCAGAGGCGAGCCTGGATTAGGGCGGCGGGCGTGGACACGGCGCGCATTGAAGCACGCCATCTTCTAAAGTAGAGCGGGGTGAGGCGGTGGTGCACGCCGCTTGCCAGTGGAGAGTTGCTCCAACAAACACGGTGACAAGTGTGGAGCGATGCCTGTGATGAAAGGAAGGGAACGTTGGTGTGTTTTTATCTCCCAGCATGCATCTCCTAACCTTGTCTTCTTCAACCAATCACTGCAATCTCCTCTTTGTACTCTTTACACACTACAGTTGGTTATTTATTCAATTCCATACTGTTGGCGCAGTCATTTAGAGCAGTGTTTTTCAACCTTTTTTAACATTTAAGTCCCATCTTAAAACTCATTTGTATACTCTAGCCTTTAAATTGACTGTCATGTCTGTATGATCATGTTTTTGTTTTGTCATGTTCGGTTTTGTTTTTGGACTTTTTGTGCACTTTTGTTTTGTCACCATAGCAACCATTAGTTTTCACCTGTCACGTCACGCACCTGTTTCACGTTTTGAGTCACGCACCTGTTTTCGTTAATCATGTCTATAGTATTTAAGTTCATTGTTTTCAGTTTGTCGTTCTGACGACATCCCCAAAATTATGCTCTACACACTCTTCATCCTCTTAGATCCTGCTTCATGTCCCATGCCAAAGTAAGTTTTTGTTCCATGTTTATAGTCTTTTTGGTTTCATAGTTTGTTCTCCGCCATTGTGCGCGCCTTTTGTTTACTTCTTTTTGTAGTTTAAATAAATCATGTATTTACCTTCACGCCACATCTGGTCCAATTCACTTGCACCTCGGGAGAACAAACCAAGCCAAAGTCCAAGTCTTGACATAGACCCCCTTTTTAGACCAGTTGATCTGCCGTTTCTTTTCTTTTCTCCTCTGCCCCCCTCTCCCTTGTAGGGGGAGAGGGGGGGCACAGGTCCGGTGGCCATGGATGAAGTGCTGGCTGTCCAGAGTCGGGACCCAGGGTGGACCGCTCGCTTGTGCATCAATTGGGGACATCTCTGCGCTGCTGACCCGTCTCCGCTCGGGATGGTCTCCTGCTGGCCCCACTATGGACTGGACTCTCATTATTATGTTAGATCCACTATGGACTGGACTCTCACTATGATGTTAGATGCACTATGGACTGGACTCTCACACTATTATGTTAGATCCACTATGGACTGGACTCTCACTATTATGTTAGATCCACTATGGACTGGACTCTCACTATTATGTTAGATCCACTATGGACTGGACTCTCACTATTATGTTAGATCCACTATGGACTGGACTCTCACACTTTTATGTTAGATCCACTATGGACTGGACTCTCACACTATTATGTTAGATCCACTATGGACTGGACTCTCACTATTATATTAGATCCACTATGGACTGGACTCTCATTATTATGTTAGATGCACTATGGACTGGACTCTCACTATTATGTTGGATCCACTATGGACTGGACTCTCACTATTATGTTAGATCCACTATGGACTGGACTCTCACTATTATGTTAGATCCACTATGGACTGGACTCTCACTATTATGTTAGATCCACTATGGACTGGACTCTCACTATTATGTTAGATCCACTATGGACTGGACTTTCACACTATTATGTTAGATCCACTATGGACTGGACTCTCACACTATTATGTTAGATCCACTATGGACTGGACTCTCACACTATTATGTTAGATCCACTATGGACTGGACTCTCACTATTATGTTAGATCCACTATGGACTGGACTCTCACTATTATGTTAGATCCACTATGGACTGGACTCTCACTATTATGTTAGATCCACTATGGACTGGACTCTCACCCTATTATGTTAGATCCACTATGGACTGGACTCTCACTATTATGTTAGATCCACTACGGACTGGACTCTTACTATTATGTTAGATCCACTATGGACTGGACTCTCACTATTATGTTAGATCCACTATGGACTGGACTCTCACACTTTTATGTTAGATCCACTATGGACTGGACTCTCACGCTATTATGTTAGATCCACTACGGACTGGACTCTCACACTATCATGTTAGATCCACTATGGACTGGACTCTCATTATTATGTTAGATCCACTATGGACTGGACTCTCACACTATTATGTTAGATCCACTATGGACTGGACTCTCACACTATTATGTTAGATCCACTATGGACTGGACTCTCACACTATTATGTTAGATCCACTATGGACTAGACTCTCACTATTATGTTAGATCCACTATGGACTGGACTCTCACTATTATGTTAGATCCACTATGGACTGGACTCTCACTATTATGTTAGATCCAGTATGGACTAGACTCTCACTATTATGTTAGATCCACTATGGACTGGACTCTCACTATTATGTTAGATCCACTATGGACTGGACTATCACTATTATGTTAGATCCACTATGGACTGGACTCTCACACTATTATGTTAGATCCACTATGGACTGGACTCTCACTATTATGTTAGATCCACTATGGACTGGACTCTCACTATTATGTTAGATCCACTATGGACTGGACTCTCACAATATTATGTTAGATCCACTATGGACTGGACTCTCACACTATTATGTTAGATCCACTATGGACTGGACTCTCACTATTATGTTAGATCCACTATGGACTGGACTCTCACTATTATGTTAGATCCACTATGGACTGGACTCTCACACTATTATGTTAGATCCACTATGGACTTTTCTCTTTGTTTTTGTATTTTCCTGTAGCAGTTTCATGTCTTCCTTTGAGCGATATTCCCCGCACCTGTTTTGTTTTAGCAATCAAGAATAGTTCAGTTGTTTTGATATTTCTTTGTGGTGATATTGTTGATTGTCATGTCATGTTCGGATGTACTTTGTGGACATTGTCTTTGCTCCGCAGTAAGTCTTTGCTGTCGTCCAGCATTCTGTTTTTGTTGACTTTGTAGCCAGTTCAGTTTTAGTTTCATTCTGCATAGCCTTCCTTACGCTTCAATGCCTTTTCTTAGGGGCACTCACCTTTTGTTTTATTTTTGGTTTAAGCATTAGACACCTTTTTACCTGCACTCTGCCTCCCGCTGTTTCCGACATCTACAAAGCATTTAGCTACCTGCTGCCACCTACTGATATGGAAGAGTATTACACGGTTACTCTGCGGAGTCTAGACAGCACCCACACTCAACCACAACACATCATTTGCAGACTATAATTACTGGTTTGCAAAAACTATTTTTAACCCAAATAGGTGAAATTAGATCATCTCCCACAGAAAACACTGATTTAGAGTGTAAAACATGGAGGATGCTAAAGTGGACGCGTGAACAATGGATCGACCTGGATGTTTCCAAAAATATGTCCCTGCCGTAGGGCGGGTCGCGTCAGCTCGGTGACATCAAATGGACCGTGACAACGACGCCAACCACCGGTGACTGATGTCTTTTCGCCTCTGCAGTCGGGCCGTGTGCGGAGCGGCCGGTCGACGAGCCTCATTGGACCGACAGGTGACACGCATGTGGAAACCAAAAGATGATGGGGAAGACAACTTGAATCATGTGACCTGTGACTCACATGTCTACTGTCTCCACCAAGTGTGAGCG
Source organism: Nerophis lumbriciformis (assembly GCF_033978685.3). Taxonomy (NCBI): domain Eukaryota; kingdom Metazoa; phylum Chordata; class Actinopteri; order Syngnathiformes; family Syngnathidae; genus Nerophis; species Nerophis lumbriciformis. The sequence continues at coordinate 33,931,003 of NC_084575.2, forward strand.
TCACCAGCGACACTCCTTCCACTACGTTTCAACTAACCTGGAGTGGTTCAACATTGTTGCAGAGGAAATGTTGCCATCTACATCGCATACTCACTTTGAAGTTAGGTACACTCTTAGAAATAAGGGTTCTAAAAGGGTTCTTCTACAAGGGCTGAGGTTCTAACTGGAACCATTTGCTTCTGAAAAACCCTTTCCCGAAGAAAGGGTTTTTCAAGGGTTCTTGGTAACGCTAATGGTTCCAGTAAGAACCATTTTGATCCAGAGAACCCTTTAAAACCCCGTTTCTGAATAATTGGTTTTAAAAGGGTTCTCACTAACACTAAGGGTTCCAGTAAGAACTATTTTGATCCAGAGAACCTTTTTTGGAAGAAAGAGTTCTTCAGGGATTGTTGAAAGCATGGGTAAGATCCTGTGTCACCAGGGACATACTTCCTGATAACATTTGCCAATAATGGTGCCTATCTTTAAATAAATGTTTTTCTCATTGAAATGTTTTGAATGTTTGTTCAATGTCAACATGATAAATGACCACAATATAATATGAACTAAACTGATCTGTAGAATACAATATGGTTCTTTATAGAACCCTCAGAAGACAAGACGGTTATCGGTGAAAACCTTTGAAAAGGGATGTTTTTAGAACCCCCTGTGTCAGGTCTAGATGAAACCCTTGAAACATGAAAGGGTTCTTAGTGGAACTCCCTGTGTGGGTTCTAGATGAAACCCTTGAAACATGAAAGGGTTCTTAGTGGAACTCCCTGCATGGGTTCTAGATGAAACCCTTGAAATACGAAAGGGTTCTTAGTGGAACTCCCTGCGTGGGTTCTAGATGAAAGTCTTGAAATACAAAAGGGTTCTTAGTGGAACTCCCTGTGTGGGTTCTAGATGAAAGTCTTGAAATACGAAAGGGTTCTTAGTGGAACTCCCTGTGTGGGTTCTAGATGAAACCCTTGAAATACGAAAGGGTTCTTAGTGGAACTCCCTGTGTGGGTTCTAGATGAAACCCTTGAAACATGAAAGGGTTCTTAGTGGAACTCCCTGCGTGGGTTCTTTGTAGAACCTCTCATGGGGGGTTCTGGGTGGAACCTTACACACACAGTTCTAGGTAGAACTATTTTGATCCAGAGAACCGTTTTTGGAAGAAAGAGTTCTTCAGGGATTGTTGAAAGCATGGGTAAGATCCTGTGTCACCAGGGACATACTTCCTGATAACATTTGCCAATAATGGTGCCTATCTTTAAATAAATGTTTTTCTCATTAAAATGTTTTGAATGTTTGTTCAATGTCAACATGATAAGTGACCACAATATAATATGAACTAAACTGATCTGTAGAATACAATATGGTTCTTTATAGAACCCTCAGAAGACAAGACGGTTATCGGTGAAAACCTTTGAAAAGGGATGTTTTTAGAACCCCCTGTGTCAGGTCTAGATGAAACCCTTGAAACATGAAAGAGTTCTTTGTGGAACTCCCTGTGTGGGTTCTAGATGAAACCCTTGAAACATGAAAGGGTTCTTAGTGGAACTCCCTGCATGGGTTCTAGATGAAACCCTTGACAAACGAAAGGGTTCTTAGTGGAACTCCCTGTGTGGGTTCTAGATGAAACCCTTGAAATACGAAAGGGTTCTTAGTGGAACTCCCTGTGTGGGTTCTAGATGAAACCCTTGACAAACGAAAGGGTTCTTAGTGGAACTCCCTGTGTGGGTTCTAGATGAAACCCTTGAAATACGAAAGGGTTCTTAGTGGAACTCCCTGCGTGGGTTCTAGATGAAAGTCTTGAAATACAAAAGGGTTCTTAGTGGAACTCCCTGTGTGGGTTCTAGATGAAAGTCTTGAAATACGAAAGGGTTCTTAGTGGAACTCCCTGTGTGGGTTCTAGATGAAACCCTTGAAATACGAAAGGGTTCTTAGTGGAACTCCCTGTGTGGGTTCTAGATGAAACCCTTGAAACATGAAAGGGTTCTTAGTGGAACTCCCTGCATGGGTTCTAGATGAAACCCTTGACAAACGAAAGGGTTCTTAGTGGAACTCCCTGTGTGGGTTCTAGATGAAACCCTTGAAATACGAAAGGGTTCTTAGTGGAACTCCCTGCGTGGGTTCTAGATGAAAGTCTTGAAATACGAAAGGGTTCTTAGTGGAACTCCCTGTGTGGGTTCTAGATGAAAGTCTTGAAATACGAAAGGGTTCTTAGTGGAACTCCCTGTGTGGGTTCTAGATGAAACCCTTGAAATACGAAAGGGTTCTTAGTGCAACTCCCTGTGTGGGTTCTAGATGAAACCCTTGAAACATGAAAGGGTTCTTAGTGGAACTCCCTGCGTGGGTTCTTTGTAGAACCTCTCATGGGGGGTTCTGGGTGGAACCTTACACACACAGTTCTAGGTAGAACCCTCCAAAAGGGTTCCAGGTGGAACCTTTATAAAAAGGTTCTACCTGGAGCCAAAAAGGGTTCTCCTATGAGGACGAGCCGAAGAACCTTATATGGTTCTACTTAGCACTTTTATTTCTAAGAGTGTAGTACTCTACCAGTGGTGTGGCGTCAGGGCCAGCAAGGCCTTCTCTGCTGGCCTAACAAAACCAGAAATCATTATCATAATTAAAGATAAAAGTAATTTACTGAGTAAACGTGCACATACAGTTGATAGATAATTGCGATAGCCAATCAGATCACGAGTTGTTGTCAGTAAGGCCTTCCAGCTGGCCTTACCCTTGGGAGTCCCAAGTGAGTATCCAATCACAAGTTGCGAAAACAGAAGTGAACAAAACATACTGATATACTGAAGGTCTTAAGTGTTGTACGTGCATACAAATGATTTAAATTACATTTCTCTCTAAGATTATATTTCTCCTCTTTTTTTGAGAAGAATTGTTGTATATTCTTGGCTAGCAGGTTATAGTTTGCTTTGTGTATCATTTTAGCTGTTTGCAAATTCACTATGTCGTAGAATTTCAGTATCTTTGATTCAATAAATAAAGGATTTGTGTGTTCTCTATATCCAACATGATGTATTATTATAACTGATCTTTTTTGTAACACCGTTAATGAATGAAGTGTACTTTTGTAGTTATTTCCCCATATTTCTACACAGTAACTCAGATATGGTAACACTAGTGAGCAGTAGAGAATATGAAGTGATTTTTTTGTCTAGAACATGTTTTGCTTTATTCATTATTGACGTGTTTCTTGCTACTTTATGTTGTATATTTTTTACGTGAGATTTCCAGTTCAATTTATCATCAATCATTATACCAAGAAATTTGGTTTCATTTACTCTTTCAATTTCTATTCCGTCTATTTGTATTTGTGTTTGACTTTCTCTTCTACTGTTACCAAATAGCATTATTTTAGTTTTACTGAGATTCAACGATAGTCTGTTTTTGTCAAAGCATCTTTTTAATTTGTTCATTTCTTCTGTTATTATTTGTAGTATCTTCTGTGTGTTCTCTCCTGAACAAAACGCTGTTGTATCATCCGCAAAATAATACTAACTTTAAATCTTTTGTAACTTTACAAATGTCATTTATATATAGATTGAATAATTTAGGTCCTAGTATTGATCCCTGAGGTACACCACAGGATATATTTAGCGTTGTAGACGTGTGTTCGCCTAGTTTCACGTATTGTTTCCTGTTCATTAGATAACTTCTTATCCAGTTTAAGACTAACCCTCTGATGCCATATCGTTCTAGTTTTTTGATTAAAATATTGTGATTAATTGTGTCAAATGCTTTAGTTAGATCCATAAAAACTGCTGCCGCACATTAAGTAGTTTTATACTTGTGAGTGTTGATAAATAATAATAATAATAACTGGGATTTATTTAGCGCTTTTCTAAGTACCCAAAGTCGCTTTACATGTGGAACCCATCATTCATTCACACCTGGTGGTGGTAAGCTACTTTCATAGCCACAGCTGCCCTGGGGTAGACTGACGGAAGCGTGGCTGCAATTTGCGCCAACGGCCCCTCCGACCACCACCTATCATTCATCATTCAGTTCACCGGTGTGAGTGGCACCGGGGGCAAAGGGTGAAGTGTCCCGCCCAAGGACACAACGGCAGCGATTTTTGGATGGTAAGAGGCGGGGAGCGAACCTGCAACCCTCAGGTTTCTGGCACGGTTGCTCTACCCACTACGCCATGCCGCCCCGTTGATGACACAGCTTTGCAACACTTGATATTCTAGTTTCAAGCATGTTTTACTCAATATAGGTCATCAAATTTCAGCAACAAAAAAACTAAGAATCATCTTTTTATATGATGTACTAAGTCCATAAGTACACAAACGTGTACTTCATGTTTATTGACATATGCTAATTCTTATTTTTACACTTTTTTTTTTTCCAAATTCCATTGTATGTTATACTCATCTGACACCACCAGATGGCAGTATAAGTGTCCACATAAGTGGCCATAAGACCCCAATTCAGTAGTGTACACAATTTTGAAAAGAAGAGTTAAAAGGTGCTGTCCACGCATGTGGCCACTAAGCCTTTAGAGTTAATGACACAGCTTTGCGTCAGTTGATATTCTAGTTTCAAGCATGTTTTACTCAATATATGTCATCAAATCTCAGCAACAAGCTGTAATATCTTACTGACATCATTTAGGACCAAAACACTTAAAACAAGTAAAACACTCTAACGTAAAATCTGTTTAGTGAGAAGACAGACAGAAAATAAGCAAATATCACCCTTATTTGACATATTTCATCTTACTTAGATTTCACTTTTTGCAGTGTGATTCTGATTCTAATCATTGAAGTGGGACATCACTGAAGGCCTAGGTGGGAAACGCACGTTCTGTACAGTTTGTTTCCAATGAACTACACTACCCGTCAACCCTTATGGGTTTAATTAAGCCTACGTCTTGCTTTGTGCCTTCAGACACCATGACTCTTTGTCTGTCATGTTCCCAGTGGTAATAGTTCACCAGCAAAGATTTAAGTTGACAAACTTTACTTCAAGGCTCCGTCATCGTCGGCCCGGTTGACAAGAGCTCTGGTAGGTGCATCATTAGTGGCAAACACATGCAATTCCTGTCAGATCCCCTCGTTGTTTATTAGGGGTCTGAACCGTCTCCTCCACGCAGAGCCCACGGGCTGAGAGACGGGTTGCGGTGCCCGTGGGAGGCGGGATCCCGTTCTATTTGTCAGTGCGTTCTGTCTGATGTACTCCACTGTTTCTTATTTGGCTTCTGAGGAAAGACACAGAAGTACTCGCTCTGCTACTCCCCTCGCTTGACGGACACAGTGGCGAGCGCCCCTTTTTTTCCCTCGCCGCTCTTATTTGCCGCTGAATGTTGACAGGCTAGTGAACCTTGGATGTTGGGCCACCCCGGCTTTTTTAAGAGAGGAACCATAGGGGCCTCTAATGTGACGGTTAGCCATCAAGGCTCCTCTGCTCGCAGCCAAAGGGGCCCAGATCTCCACTTTACGGCGGGAGAGGGTTAGGCTGCCCGTGGACCTTTAGGGAAATGTCTGTTGGCCGCTGTAAGAAAGTTGTAGTTGTAATTAGATCCCCAGCATGTGACGAGTGAGGCTACTGCAAAGATCGGGTTTGTTTCCCTCCTAAACATAAGGCGTACTCACATCATAGCTCGGTTGGTAGAGCGGCCGTGCCAGCAACTTGAGTGTTCCAGGTTCGATCCCCGCTTCCGCAATCCTAGTCACTGCTGTTGTGTCCTTGGGCAAGACACTTTACCCACCTGCTCCCAGTGCCACCCACATAAATAGTATGCATGTATCTAAAAAAAAAAAAAAAAAGAAGGGCTTTTAAGTCTTTTTTAAAAGCATCCACAGTCTGTGGTGCCCTCAGGTGGTCAGGGAGAGCGTTTCACAGACTGGGAGCGGCGGAGCAGAAAGCCCGGTCTCCAATTGTTCGTAGCTTTGTCCTCGGAGGTTGGAGGAGGTTAGTCTGTCCGGAGCGGAGGTGTGGTGTGGAGGATTTGGGGGTGAGTAGCAGAGGTGGGACCAAGTCATTGTTTTGCAAGTCACAAGTAAGTCTCAAGTCTTTGCCCTCAAGTCCGAGTCAAGTCCCGAGTCAAGACAGGCAAGCCCCGAGTCAAGTCCAAAGTCAAGACTGGAAAGTCTCAAGTCAAGTCCTAAGTCCTGCATTTTGAGTTTCGAGTCCTTTCAAGTCCTTTTAACCACAGACTAATATATTAACACAGATTGTGTATGCTTTTCAAACGCTGTATTTATTTATTAAAACAAGTGCATTTTAAATTGCAGGAAAGAAAATTGTGCTGACATTGCACTTTATAATAGCACTATTAACCAGTCATTTTAAACATTAACTCATTCCTTTACAGAACAAACACATTGAAAAATAAAGTGCAAATGTACTTATTTGTACAAAAGTGTTAACATTGAAAAAACATGACATATACGTGAACATAACAAAAAAGTTGTACTTTTTATATGTCAGGGCCCTATGCTGCATTGCATTTGCAAAAGACCAAATTAGCCAAGAGTCTGTCAGTCATTTGTGCACGATGGGGGCGTAGTATGATGCCACCATGGCTGAAAACTCGCTCCACTGGAGCACTGGAGGCAGGCACTGCCAAGACTCTCATGGCCACTCGGAACAGTGAAGGAAGAGTCTTCATGTTCAATGCCCAGAACAAAAGGGGGGAGAGAGTTGTTTTGGGTTGGTGCACTACTTGTAAGTGTATCTTGTGTTTTTTATGTTGATTTAATTAAAAAAAGAAATAAATAAATAAAAAATTCTTGTGCGGCCCGATACCAATCGATCCACGGACCAGTACCGGGCCGCGGCCCGGTGGTTGGGGACCACTGAGGTAAACAACCAACAGTATGTCAGAAAGCTAGCTAAAACGGTACACATATTCATAATATAGTATACATTTTAACTGACCTTTATTTTACTATTTTTGTCTTTTTTTTATGTGGCTAAAATACGCGGTGCTGCTGACTGCCGTCTAACGTTACGTGTGATATATTGACTAACGTAACCCTGCTTAAAAAAAAATCACTGAACAAAAAGTATGAATAAGGTAGTGAACTGCAACAGATTCCCGTGTTTGCAATAACGTTCTAACGTTAGCAGTGAGTTTACAGCCTCACTGATTTAACTACACAGCAAATAAAAGTCACGTTACTTAGCCAATAAACGTTATCTTACATTCAAAACTTACCGTTCTTTGTGCAACTTCAAATGCCGGACGAAGTTGGAAGTTGTTGCCTCTCCATCAGTAATTTTCGAACCGCATGTGTTGCATACTGCAAACCGTTTTGTGTTGACCACCTCGTAATTTTTATACCCAAACAAAATTATTTTAGGTATCATTTTTTGTTCACTGGCGTGTGGTTTGGACATGTCTTCTTCGTTGGTTGTCCTGCAATTTGATTGGATGAATGCTGTGTGATGGAAACAAAGTAGATCTAATTTGATTGGCTGTTGTACTGAGACCACACCAGCTGACACACGCAACGCTGATAGACAAGTACACAATGAAAAAATACATCTTTGGGTTTTGGGGAAAGTAGCAAGTCATGTCAAGTCATGTCAATTCAAAAGGCTCAAGTCCAAGTGAAGTCACAAGTCATTGATGTTAAAGTCTAAGTCGAGTTGCAAGTCTTTTTACATTTTGTCAAGTCGAGTCTAAAGTCATCAAATTCATGACTCGAGTCTGACTCGAGTCCAAGTCATGTGACTCGAGTCCACACCTCTGGTGAGTAGTTCTTTGAGGTAGAGGGGGGAATTTCCATGGAGGCACTGGTGGGTTAGTAGGTAGACGTTGTATTCAATCCTGAGTGCAACAGGAAGCCAGTGAAGGGATTTGAGAGTTGGTGTGATATGGTCATATTTCCGCACTCTCATCAGGATCCTAGCAGCACTATTCTGTTTAATTCCAATTAGCAGGTGGGAGGCTTGTAACTTACAGTAAATTTATGCTCACAACGTAAAGCATAACCAAAAGCGGCTCTCAAAATACTCATAAGTTCAGATACCACTGTACTTAGTACGAGCGCAGGCTTTAGGAATCCACCCCAGTCCAGCCCGGTACAAATGTCCTAATGTGAGAACGCCTTTCAACTTGATGAAAGGTTTGTGCGAGACGTCTGTGAGTGAAGTCTGTGTGATCTCTGGAAGCCAATGGATGACCGACAAGGTTGCGTATCAACATGATGGCGCTCACCTCCTTTGACCGCAACCCACTGCATTTATTTCAAAGCGAGACACTTCCTGTGGGAAGCGGAGCGGGTCATGTCTGAGGTGAGGTCTGACAAGTGAGTTGAGGTGGCGGTCCTGCGCTTTGACAGTGACAACACGTTCCGGCCAGGATGTCAACCTGCCATATGGAGAGGAAGAAGAGGACACCGCTTAGCAAAATGAAAGCCTGCAGTCTAGGAATGTGTGTTGTAAAATTTGATGATGCGGTGCTTTTTTTGTGGACTACTGGATCTTCCTCCTGGGAGCCTTTTGGCCAGGGGTGCTCATTACGTCGATCGCGAGCTACCGGTCGATCTCGGAGGGTGTGTCAGTCGATCACCAGCCAGGCATTAAAAGAATAGTCCTAAAAATGAGCGATCATAAATCTTCACTATGACGTCACTTTCGTCACTTGATTGACATTCACGGCACCCGAGGGTCTTCTGAGATGACGCTGGCTGCTGCCAGCTCATTAAAATTACAGACAGGAAGGCGAGAAACACTTTATTTCAACAGACTCTGGCGCCGTACCTCTCGTCAAAACTCCAAAGACCGACTGCACAGTTGCACAGTTGCGCTAACAAAATAAGAGTCTCAGAAAGCTGGCGTGCACAAACTAGCAAGCTACGGAGTTTGCCGACAATGTATTTCTTGTAAAGTGTATACAAAGGAGTACGGAAGCTGGACAAATAAGATGCCAAAAACCAACCACTTTCATGTGGTATTGGACAGAAAGGAGGACTTTTTTCTCCTCCATTCGAAAATGCGGACGTTTTTAGCACTACTGTCTGATTCCTATCAATGCAAGTCATCAGAATCAGGTAATACACCAACTTATATTCTTGTCTTCCTGAAAGAAAGGAATCTATATGTGTTAAACATGCTTGTATTATCTTTAAACACCTTAACTTGTTAACAATATTAACTATATGTGTTAAACATGCTTGTATTATCTTTAAACACCTTAACTTGTTAACAATATTAACTATATGTGTTAAACATGCTTGCATTATCTTTAAACACCTTTAACTTATTAACAATATTAACTATATGTGTTAAACATGCTTGTATTATCTTTAAACACCTTTAACTTATTAACAATATTAACTATATGTGTTAAACATGCTTGTATTATCATTAAACACCTTTAACTTGTTAACAATATTAACTATATGTGTTAAACATGCTTGTATTATCTTTAAACACCTTTAACTTATTAATAATATTAACTATATGTATTAAACATGCTTGTATTATCCTTAAACACCTTTAACTTGTTAACAATATTAACTATATGTATTAAACATACTTGTATTATCATTAAACACCTTTAATTTATTAACAATATTAACTATATGTGTTAAACATGCTTGCATTATCATTAAACAGCTTTAACTTATTAACAAAAACATATATTTCATAAATAAGTAAATATAAATTATATATATGAATGAGGTAGATCCCCACGACTTGATCAATTGAAAAGTAGCTCGCCTGCAGAAAAAGTGTGAGCACCCCTGCTTTTGGCCATGGAGAATGACTGCGGAGCTGGTGCCGAGCGCCGGGACGGACAAGCTTCACAGTGTCTTGGCTGAATGAGCAGGTTTCGGACACCTCGGTCTCCTTGGACGCATCCTCGCTCATCCATGCGGACTGGACACTGGCCGAGAGTTGGTGGGCGGCCGAGGGTGGAGTCGACTCTCTTGTTTGCTTTGTTGGGTCTGCTCCTGTCTCTGGCCATGCTCCCCCCACCCCAGCACACAATGGCTTGGAACACAGCAAAGACCACCACAGTGTGTATGTTTTGTTGTTGTTGTCTTTGTTTTACTTTTGTAGCTGTATGTAGAAATGGCTGGTTTAGAGTCTTTAATGTGTGTTCTTTGAAGTTTCCCTCTTACACACACGCTTATGTGTGCTATGGCTAGGAGGTTTTTTTCTTTCTTTGGCCTCAGTCTGGACCCCCTCTCCAGGGCCCAGGCTTAGCGTTTACCTGTTCCTCACCTTTTTTGTAAGGGGCACCGGAAGTTGGCAGACCCGTCAGCGATCCTGTTCTGTCTCCCTGTAATGTTTGTCTGATCTTGAATGTTTTGTCTCCCTGTAATGTTTGTCTGATCTTGAATGTTTTGTCTCCCTGTAATGTTTGTCTGATCTTGAATGGGATTGTGCTGAAAATCTTAATTTCCCCTCAGGGATTATTAAAGTATTTCCGATTCTAAATCTGATTATGAGAGAGAGAGAAGTCATATCTGATGTTCAAAAACCACTGGTGTGTGGGTGTTAGAATAACCATGTATACGTTATCACACAACTCTTATGCTTAAAGGCCGTTGCTATAGTTATTATCAATTGTGCTGAAGTTGTACTTTTCCAAATGTGCAAAGGCACTACGTGTAATCTTGCTTTGCGAGTTGTCTCGTGTCAGCAGTTTGTTTCCAGACCCTGCTTGCTGACAGCCAAGGACGGACATCGAGTACCTCAACGCAGACAAAACAGAGACAGGGCAAAATCACGAGTGTCGGCACATTTCCATTCTGAATAATCATGTATTGTGTCTACTGGGGTTGCTTGCATTACCCCTCCCTTCAGAAGCAGCCTCAGTGATGTTAACTAGGGACCTCCCGAATAAATAGAGGAGCACGTGGGACTGTACCTTAGAGCGTAGGGTGAAACTGTAACTGAGTGTACAGCCCAAATATGTCTCTCCTCATGAGAAAAATGTTACTCTGTCTCTGCCTGATTCCTTCTTCTTGTCTGTTTAATAGATAGTTCGGTGTTTGAACCTGACAATGGGAGGTAGGAAGGATATATTACCTTCCGTTTGGTGATGTTCTACTAGGACTCTATTCCCAAGTGAGCCGGACTGGTAAAATCATGACATGGTAACTTAAAAATAAAGACAACCCCGGATTGTTTTCTTGGTTTAAAAAGTAGACCAAGGACATTCTGAAAATGTACAAGTCATAATGTTTTTTTTTGTTTACACGTGTATGTTGAGGTTAATAGTATTCTATCTTGTAGTAATTTATACTTTCTTAAACAAATTATGTTATATTATTATAACATAATTATATTAGGCCGAGGGTTATAAGGCACACTGTCGATTTTTGAGAAAATGAAAGGATTTTAAGTGCGCTTAATAGTCCGGAAAATATGGTACTTAAATCAAATGATTCTTTGGCACACCACTAGATAGAACATTTGTATGAGAGTTTGAGAATAACTGTTGTAGTCTATTTCGAACTTATTGAACATGTGTGATGATCAGAGGTGGGTAGTAACGCGCTACATTTACTCCGTTACATCTACTTGAGTAACTTTTGGGATAAATTGCACTTCTAAGAGTAGTTTTAATGCAACATACTTTTACTTTTACTTGAGTATATTTATAGAGAAGAAACGCTACTTTTACTCCGCTACTTTTATCTACATTCAGCTCGCTGCTGATTTTTATCCATTTGTTAATGCACGCTTTGTTTGTTTTGGTCTGTCAGACAGACCTTCAAAGTAGGATCTATCGCATGCCTGCGTTTCACCAATCAAATGCAGTCACTGGTGATGTTTGACTCCGTTTCACCAATCAAATACAGTCACTTGTTACATTTGACTCCGTTTCACCAATCAAATACAGTCACCGGTGACGTTTGACTCCGTTTCACCAATCAAATGCAGTCACTGGTGACGTTTGACTCCGTTTCACCAATCAAATACAGTCACTTGTTACGTTTGACTCCGTTTCACCAATCAAATACAGTCACCGGTGACGTTTGACTCCGTTTCACCAATCAAATGCAGTCACTAGTGACGTTTGACTCCGTTTCACCAATCAAATACAGTCACTGGTGACGTTTGACTCCGTTTCACCAATCAAATACAGTCACTGGTGACGTTTGACTCCGTTTCACCAATCAAATACAGTCACTGGTGACGTTTGACTCCGTTTCACCAATCAAATACAGTCACTGGTGACGTTTGACTCCGTTTCACCAATCAAAGGCAGTCACTGGTGACGTTTGACTCCGTTTCACCAATCAAATACAGTCACTGGTGACGTTTGACTCCGTTTCACCAATCAAATGCAGTCACTGGTGACGTTTGACTCCATTTCACCAATCAAATGCAGTCACTGGTGACGTTTGACTCCGTTTCACCAATCAAATGCAGTCACTGGTGACGTTTGACTCCGTTTCACCAATCAAATGCAGTCACTGGTGACGTTTGACTCCGTTTCACCAATCAAATGCAGTCACTGGTGACGTTTGACTCCGTTTCACCAATCAAACGCAGTCACTGGTGACGTTTGACTCCGTTTCACCAATCAAATACAGTCACTGGTGACGTTTGACTCCGTTTCACCAATCAAATGCAGTCACTGGTGACGTTTGACTCCGTTTCACCAATCAAATGCAGTCACTGGTGACGTTTGACTTTGTTTCATCAATCAAATACAGTCACTGGTGACGTTTGACTCCGTTTCACCAATCAAACAGAGCCAGGCGGTCACGTGATTAACTGCACATAAAGTTTCAGCGGCAAACAACAACAAGCTTAAGCTTACATGAACTCAACGTCAAATTTGAGGAAGCACATGGCGGTAAGTAACGTTAGTAGATATTTTGGCTGTCACCGTAGGCTGATGTTAGCTTCCCTGCTATGAATCACTGTCAAATGTACATCGTGTGGGGACATTTATTAACACACTGCAGCCTCATAGACAGACAGAGAAACACACACCTACACACACACACACACGCACACACACACGTATGCATACAAACACCAATCAGAAGTGCACAGTGTGTTCTCAGGTGCAGCCCACACCTATCAGTTTATGGTTTGCGTAAAGGCTAACTTGTTATTTTCCTTTGTAATCTCTGCCTACTGAGCCTATGGTGCTGTTAAGTTATTGTGGCTCAATTTGCCTGAATTTATTTTTATGTTAATGTATTATTATTTAAAATATATTATTATTTTAGTTGCTTAAGAGATATTCCTGGCTCTGAATTTGCTCATTGCTATTTTTATGTTTTTGTGCATTAATTGTTGCCGTCTGTCATGACTTGGTCCTGGGTGTTTGCTTTTCCGGGATGCAACGGAAAGTTGGCACGGGCGAGACGGGAATGAAGGTACATGATTTATTTATATTTATCAAAAAAAAGAAATAAACAAAAAGCGCGCACAGAGGCGGAGAATAAACTATGAAACCAAAAGACTATAGCAAAAAAGTACAAACAAAAAACACGCACAATGGCGGAGAACAAACTATGAAACCAAAAAGACTATAAACATGGAACAAAAACTTACTTGGCTTGGACAGAAATAGTTGCTTGAGGAATTGACATGGAAAGAAGTAACAGGCAAGGACAGAGCATAAATGTGGTGAGGTCGTCAGGACGAACAACAGAAAATTAATGAACTTAAATACTATGGACATGATTAGTGAAAGCAGGTGCGTGACTCAAAACGTGAAACAGGTGCGTGACGTGACAGGTGAAAACTAATGGTTGCTATGGTGACCAGACAAGGGAGTGAAAAGACAGAAACTAAACAAAACATGACTTAAAACAAAACATGATAATACAGACATGACACCGTCATCATTAAACGAACTTGTTACTCATCAGTTACTCAGTACTTGAGTAGTTTTTTCACAACATATTTTTTACTTTTACTCAAGTAAATATTTGGGTGACTACTCCTTACTTTTACTTGAGTAATACATCTCTAAAGTAACAGTACTCTTACTTGAGTACAATTTCTGGCTACTCTACCCACCTCTGGTGATGAGTGAACTTCTCCTTTCTCCTGTTGAAGGAAGCGGCTTGTCTTCCGGGCTGCACCACTTGGGAGTTCCCTTCACTTTCATTCTTTGACAGTCCTTTCCTGCTTTTCTGTCACGGCTGCAAAAGGTGCGTTTATTTTTAGGAAACAAAACACTGCAGTTTAAAGGTAGGGACAAAGTAAGTGGCAGTCAGCTTCTCCCGACTAAATCATCGGCCCAGCTGGTAGTGCTGTGGGTGTGCAGCAGGGGGCAGCACTGTCCACTTGCAGCAATTTGTCTTCCACTGCACGTACAAGACTTCTTGCATTTATCTATATTTGTGGCCGAAACGTCAATAATAGTGTCAGATCCCTCTTTACGCACCCCCAAACAGCATCGACGAAAGCCTCATTTAGCTGCAAAGATGATTTCTTGTGATGCAGTACATAATCCTTGAAATATGCAAGCCGCATCTTCTTGGCAAAATATGAATTCATGGAGGAGCTAATGGACGGCGTGACGGCATTTCAGAAAAAGCTGATAAAAATTGATTTTCCCTTCTCCAAACCCCCCCACCGCTTCACATGTGTAATGAACCTCCCGGGCACTCATCAAAAACAAAAAATTGGCGATGTTTCATTCTGACAGCGAGCTGGCCAGTGCTCGCCGCTCAGTGTCTGCTCCTAGGCCACCTAACCCCTCCGCCCAACAACCCCCCTAACCCCCCCATGTTAATAAAAGTTTTGCCACAAATATTTAATCCTCGACGTGACTGACAATGTTGTCAGACCTCCGGACAGCTTTTACGCTGTGATTACACGCGCTCCTCCGTCCGTGCTACTTTGGATTACTCAAGATTATGTTGTAATCCTTTTAATCCTCACTGCATTAAGATTTCAGTCAAAATACGGAAACAGTAAAGAAGCACTCAGGAGCAATAAGGTCTTAAACGGGCGCATCTTCATTTTCTTCCTTTTCCTCGTTATTTCCTCTCTACAGTATATTAGACTGACCACATGTCCTCTTTTGCTGAGCTGTCCGAGCGGAGTTTCTTAAATGCCTCAAATGTCCGGCATTCTGAGTTATGGTTGCGTGTATTTTCAATGTACGTTCAGGGTTAAGAAGGGGTTAAAAACAAAACAAACAGCAGCATTGGGGAGGGAGGGGCAGAGACAGAGAGAGAGAGAGAGAGAGTTATGATAAACGCGCATGCGTCGCCAGGCTCTGCTTTTTATCCATAGATTTAATTTTTTATTATCTATAGCAGGGGTGTCAAAAGTGTGCCCCGGAGGACATTTGCGGCCCACAGCTAATGTTTTAAAGGCCCACGGCACATTCTAAAAATACTATTAAAATAAACAAAAACATAAGAAAAGTGAAATAAAAAAGCTTAACAGTGAAATGTAATTTAGAAAAAGTTGCAATGTTGACTAATAAAACAAAATTGTTTTTTTTCTTTCAAACTGTCATTGCTCAAAACATAATATTGAATCAAAATCAATGTTATTATGAATTATTGACCTATTCAAGGTTCCCATTACTTCACATCAAATATTACACTAAGAAAAATATTATTGGTGGAAGATTTTGCAAATGTTGTGTGTTTGCCATTAAAAACATAGTTTTGTTTGACAAAAACAAACAAACAAAAAACAACATAAAACAACCTAAAACATTTTGAAATGAGGGATAGATGTGAAGTTGATGTACAAACCCCGTTTCCATATGAGTTGGGAAATTGTGTTAGATGTAAATATAAACGGAATACAATGATTTGCTAATCCTTTTCAACCCATATTCAGTTGAATATGCTACAAAGACAACATATTTGATGTTCAAACTGATAAACATTTTTTTTTTTGCAAATAATTATTAATTTTAGAATTTGATGCCAGCAACACGTGACAAAGAAGTTGGGAAAGGTGGCAATAAATACTGATAAAGTTGAGGAATGCTCATTAAACACTTATTTGGAACATCCCACAGGTGAACAGGCAAATTGGGAACAGGTGGGTACCATGATTGGGTATAAAAGTAGATTCCATGAAATGCTCAGTCATTCACAAACAAGGATGGGGCGAGGGTCACCACTTTGTCAACAAATGCGTGAGCAAATTGTTGAACAGTTTAAGAAAAACCTTTCTCAAGCAGCTATTGCAAGGAATTTAGGGATTTCACCATCTACGCTCCGTAATATCATCAAAGGGTTCAGAGAGTCTGGAGAAATCACTGCACGTAAGCAGCTAAGCCCGTGACCTTCGATCCCTCAGGCTGTACTGCATCAACAAGTGACATCAGTGTGTAAAGGATATCACCACACGGGCTCAGGAACACTTCAGAAACCCACTGTCAGTAACTACAGTTGGTCGCTACATCTATGAACAACAAAAAACACTAACTGTGGCTTAATAAACAAAAACTTACTTGGCATGGAACCGGCATGAAAAAAGAGCATCAAGGGTCATAAGGGTGTGCGGGGATGTCGTCAGAACGACAAACTGAAAACAATGAACTTAAATACTATAGACATGATGAACGAAAACAGGTGCGTGACTCAAAATGTGAAACAGGTGCGTGACGTGACAGGTGAAAACTAATGGTTGCTATGGTGACAAGACAAAAGTGCACAAAAAGTCCAAAAACCAAAACGAACATGACCAAAACAAAAACATGATCACACAGACATGACAGAAATCACTGCACGTAAGCGAGAATATTATGGACCTTTGATCCCAAAAAAACGAAAAAGCGACATCAGTGTGTAAAGGATATCACCACATGGGCTCAGGAACACTTCAGAAAACCATTGTCAGTAACTACAGTTGTAAGAGCAAGTTAAAACTCTACTATGCAAAGCCAAAGCCATTTATCAACAACACCCAGAAACGACGCCGGCTTTGCTTGGGCCCGAGCTCATCTAAGATGGACTGATGCAAAGTGGTAAAGTGTTCTGCGGTCTGACGAGTCCACATTTCAAATTGTTTTTGGAAACTGTGGACATTGTGTCCTCCGGACCAAAGAGGAAAAGAACCATCCGGATTGTTATAGGCGCAAAGTGTAAAAGGCAGCATGTGTGATGGTATGGGGGTGTATTAGTGCCCAAGACATGGGTAACTTACACATCTGTGAAGGCACCATTAATGCTGAAAGGTACATACAGGTTTTGGAGCAACATATGTTGCCATCCAAGCAACGTTAACATGGACGCCCCTGCTTATTTCAGCAAGACAATGCCAAGCCAAGTGTTATGTTGTGGTTATGGCGGTCATTTACATTAAGGAAGTAGTTTGACATGTACTTCGGTATCAGGGAGGTGTAGCGGATTTTATAGACTAGGCTCAGTGCAAGTAACAGCAAGTAAAAGAGTGCGGGTACTAGACTGGCCTGCCTGTAGTCCAGACCTGTCTCCCATTGAA
This sequence comes from Nerophis lumbriciformis, assembly GCF_033978685.3. NCBI lineage: Eukaryota > Metazoa > Chordata > Actinopteri > Syngnathiformes > Syngnathidae > Nerophis > Nerophis lumbriciformis. The sequence continues at coordinate 33,948,352 of NC_084575.2, forward strand.
AATGTGTGGTGCAAAATGAAGGCTGAAATATGAGAAGGGAGACTGTTGAACAACTTAAGCTGTACGTCAAGCAAGAATGGGAAATAATTCCACTTCAAAAATGTGTCTCCTCAGTTCCCAAACCTTTACTGAGTGTTTTTAAAAGGAAAGACCATGTAACACAATGGTAAAAATGCCTTTTTTGCAATGTGTTGCTGCCATTAAATTCTAAGTTGATGATTATTTGCCAAAAAAAAATGTAGTTTCTCAGTGTGAACATGAAATATCTTGTCTTTGCAGTCTATTCAATTGAATATATGTCATGTCTGTGTAATCATGTTTTGTTTAAGTCATGTTTTGTTTAGTTATAGGACTCTTTAGTTTCTGTCTTTTCACTCCCTTGTCTTGTTTCCATGATTACCCCATTAGTTTCACCTGTTCCACGTTTGGACTCATTGTGCACTCTTGTTTGTCACCATAGCAACCATTAGTTTTCACCTGTCACGTCACGCACCTGTTTCACGTTTTGAGTCACGCACCTGCTTTCACTAATCATGTCCATAGTATTTAAGTTCATTCATTTTCTGTTGTTCGTCCTGACGACCTCAACACATTTATGCTCTGTCCATGCCTGATACTTCTTTCCATGTCAATTCCTCAAGCAACTATTTTTGTCCAAGCCAAGTAAGTTTTTGTTCCATGTTTATAGTCTTTTTGGTTTCATAGTTTGTTCTCCGCCACTGTGCGTGTTTTTTGTTTGTACTTTTTTGCTATAGTCTTTTGGTTTCATAGTTTATTCTCCGCCACTGTGGGCGCTTTCATTTATTCCTTTTTTTGATAATAATAAATCATGTACCTTCATTCCTTCCTGGAAAAGCACACACCCCGGACCAAGTCTTGACAATATAAGTTGAAAAGGATTTGTTGTATTCTCTTTTTATTTACCATTTACACGATGTGACAACTTCACTGCTTTTGGCTTTTGTACGTCTCATGTTCCTTTCCTTTAACACCTATTGAGTGGTTGTTTGTTTTGAAATAATTGTTCAAACGTTGTGCACATTAGTCTGATGCGACTTCATTGTTACGATCCGCTGCCCGGATCATAGTTTGTTTATGTTTTAGTCACGTGTTTTCAGCACCTTGATTTTGTTTGTTTTCAGTTGCCATGTCAACCGATTACATGCACCTGCCTCTGGTTAGTGTTCGGGACGCGCACCTGTTGCCCGGGCACTAATCAGAGGGCTATTTAGTCTTTGCCCTGGCCTCACTCGGTCTGGCTTCCTAGTTTGTTCCCATACAACTAATAACGACTACTTAGATTTCATGCTATACTATTTTTTCCTGCTAGCTCCCACGCTAGTCCTTTTGTTTTGCCTTTTATGCTACGTGCATGTCTTTTTGTTTATTCACCATATGATTTATATTTAAAATAAATCATTTTCCTACCTGCAAGCTGTGTCCGAAGCCGTCTGCATCCTTGGGAGAACCACATCCGCATCACTATGCGACCCAGTCGTTTCATTCCCTTTAAAAATCATTATTGTGCTCAAGTAGATAAATGTTTATTTGTTTACGTCAAAGAAGATTAATAGTGATCTGCTCTAGAATCTGGAGGATATTCTTAGCCGGTCCTTCCTGTGATGGACCCTTCACTGCTCCTTAGCTGGTGGGGAAAAGTTGCTGCTTTCATGTATTCTGACATGTTTTCACCGCTATGAAAAAAGCTTGCAGGCTGGAGAGAAGAAGAAGAAGCGGATCAGGTCCGAGGGAGGTTTGTAACAGCATCATCTTTGATTCTTTGGCGCAGTCCTGATCCAAAGCAGCCACAGACACAAACCAGCCGTGCCTCCCGGTGATGCTGTTTTTTCTGCTTGATACTCCCTCTCCTTTCCTTTCGGCACTCAAAAAGCGCTGCGAGGTGAAAAGGAGATGCGGATGCTCTCAACTTCAAACCTCATAAGATCTCCAGCACGCCTTGAAACCAGCGGCGGGGTGATCCTGAGCCGAGCAGATCTCAAGTGCTACGGGCCGGACACACACCCTCTTTGCATGTGCGTCCACGTTTGAGATGACGAGCTGCTCCGTCTTTCACATCCCGTGAGATGAAGCTCTGGGAGTGGAGGAAGGAAGCTCCAAAATGGGGAAAATGTGCACAATCAAGCCTGTTTTTGTCCCAATTCTCCCACTTCCGACCGAAAGATACGTCTAATTTTCGTATGTTTTGTAACATCCATCCATCCATCCATCCATTTTCTACCGCTTATTCCCTTCGGGGTCGCGGGGGGTGCTGGAGCCTATCTCAGCTACAATCGGGCGGAAGGCGGGGTACACCCTGGACAAGTCGCCACCTCATCACAGGGCCAACACAGATAGACAGACAACATTCACACACTAGGGCCAATGTAGTGTTGCCAATCAACCTATCCCCAGGTGCATGTCTTTGGAGGTGGGAGGAAGCCGGAGTACCCGGAGGGAACCCACGCAGTCACGGGGAGAACATGCGAACTCCATACAGAAAGATCCCGAGCCCGGGATTGAACTCAAGACTACTCAGGACCTTCGTATACAGTGGTTCTCAAAATGTTTTCACCAAGTACTACTCAGTACTTCCTTACTCAGTGGCCTAGTGGTTAGACCAGTGGTTCTTAACCTGGGTTCGATGGAGCCCTAGGGGTTCAGTGAGTCGGCCTCAGGGGTTCGACTCATCGTGTAAATAAAAACTTCTCCCTATCGGCGTATTACGGATACGACAACAGCAGAAGTCAGACTGATTTGCAGGTGTGTAATTTGTTGTGAGTTTATGCACTGTGTTGGTTTTGTTCTTTGAACAAGGTGATGTTCATGCACGCTTCATTTTGTGCACCAGTAATAAAACATTGGTAACACTTTAGTATGGGGAACATATTCACCATTAATTAGTTGCTTGTTAACATGCAAATTAGTAACATATTGGCTCTTAACTAGTCATTATTAAGTACTTATTAATGCCTTATTCGGCATGGCCTTATTATAACCCTAACCCTAACCCTATTGTCGCACAGCAGCTAAATGAACACTTAGTGTCTAACAATCTCTGTGAACCTTTTCAATCCGGTTTCAGGGCAAATCACTCTACGGAGACAGCCCTCGCAAAAATGACTAATGATCTACTGCTAACGATGGATTCTGATGCGTCATCTATGTTGCTGCTTCTTGATCTTAGCGCTGCTTTCGATACCGTCCATCATAATATTTTATTAGAGCGTATCAAAACACGTATTGGTATGTCAGACTTAGCTTTGTCGTGGTTTAACTCTTATCTTACTGACAGGATGCAATGCGTCTCCCATAATAATGTGACCTCGGACTATGTTAAGGTAACGTGCGGAGTTCCTCAGGGTTCGGTTCTTGGCCCTGCACTCTTTAGTATTTACATGCTGCCGCTAGGCGACATCATACGCAAATACGGTGTTAGCTTTCATTGTTATGCTGATGACACCCAACTCTACATGCCCCTAAAGCTGACCAACACGCCGGATTGTAGTCAGCTGGAGGCGTGTCTTAATCAAGGTCAAGGTCAAGGTTCAACTTTATTGTCCCCGCGGGGAAATTTGTCTTGGGCACAGTGCATCATTGCTTTCTTAACATACCCAAAAACAACAGAACAAAAACACAAGCACAGACACAACCACAACCATACAACTAACATTTAAACATCAGAACATGGAGCTTGATAGACATAGGTGGCACTTTGATGTAGGCATAAAATCTACAGTATGGAGATAAAGATAAAGTACCAATGTGCATTGCACTAGAGCTCATGGATAAAGTGCTGTGTGCTAAAGTGCTTAGTTCTAAAGTGCTATGTGCTAAAGTGCTATGTGCTAAAAAAGTGCCAACCTATGTATTAAAATTCTATTGCACATTGTTGGTCAGCTTAATGGAGGCTGGGACAAATGATAATTTAAGGCGGTTAAATTTGCATAGTGGGACCCGGAGTCTTCTCCCTGATGGCAGGGTTCCATATTCAGGAAAGAGTGGATGTTGTCAGTTGGAAATAATTTTCTTAGCTTTTTTCTCAAAATGCTTTCACTAAGTACTACTCAGTACTTCCCTATTCAGTGGTCTAGTGGTTAGACCAGTGGTTCTTAACCTGGGTTCCATGGAACCCTAGGGGTTCGGTGAGTCGGCCTCAGGGGTTCGGCGGAGGTCGAGACACACCCGACTCATCGTGTAAATACAAACGTCTCCCTATCGGCGTATTACGGATACGACAACAGCTGACTGATTTGCAGGTGTGTAATTTGTTGTGAGTTTATGCACTGTGTTGGTTTTGTTCTTTGAACATGGTGATTTTGTGCACCAGTAAAAAAACATGGTAACACTTTATAATGGGGAACATATTCACCATTAATTAGTTGCTTATCAACATGCAAATTAGTAATATATTGGCTCTTAACTAGTCATTATTAAGTATTCATTAATGCCTTATTCGGCATGGTCTTATTATAACCCTAACCCTCTAACCCTGGGGTGCTCACACTTTTTCTGCAGGTGAGCTACTTTTCAATTGATCAACTCGTGGGGATCTACCTCATTCATATATATAATTTATATTTACTTATTTATGAAATATATGTTTTTGTTAATAAGTTAAAGGTGTTTAATGATAATGCAAGCATGTTTAACACATATAGTTAATATTGTTAATAAATTAAAGGTTTTTTTATTGATCATACAAGAATGTTTAATACATATAGTTAATATTGTTAATAAATTAAAGGTGTTTAATGATAATACAAGTATGTTTAACACATATAGTTAATATTGTTAACAAGTTAAAGGTGTTCAAAGATAATGCAAGCATGTTTAATACATATAGTTAATATTGTTAACAAGTTAAAGGTGTTTAATGATAATACAAGCATGTTTAATACATATAGTTAATATTATTAATAAGTTAAAGGTGTTTAAAGATAATACAAGCATGTTTAACACATATAGTTAATATTGTTAACAAGTTAAAGGTGTTTAAAGATAATACAAGCATGTTTAACACATATAGTTAATATTGTTAACAAGTTAAAGGTGGTTAAAGATAATACAAGCATGTTTAACACATATAGTTAATATTGTTAATAAGTTAAAGGTGGTTAAAGATAATACAAGCATGTTTAACACATATAGTTAATATTATTAACAAGTTAAAGGTGGTTAAAGATAATACAAGCATATTTAACACATATAGTTAATATTGTTAATAAGTTAAAGGTGTTTAAAGATAATACAAGCATGTTTAACACATATAGTTAATATTGTTAACAAGTTAAAGGTGTTTAATGATAATACAAGCATGTTTAACACATATAGTTAATATTGTTAATAAGTTAAAGGTGTTTAAAGATAATACAAGCATGTTTAACACATATAGATTCCTTTCTTTCATGAAGACAAGAATATAAGTTGGTGTATTACCTGATTCTGATGACTTGCATTGATTGGAATCAGACAGTGGTGCTGATAAGGTCCGCATTTTCGAATGGAGGAGAAAAAAGTCCTCCTTTCTGTCCAATACCACATGAAAGTGGTTGGTTTTTGGCATCGTATTTGTCCAGCTTCCGTACTCCTTTGTATACACTTTACAAGAAATACATTGTCGGCAAACTCCGTAACTTGCTAGCTTGTGCACGCCAGCTTTCTGAGACTCTTATTTTGGTAGCGCAACTGTGCAACTGTGTAGTCGGTCTTTGTAGTTTTGACGACAGGTACGGCGCCAGAGTCTGTTGAAATAAAGTGTTTCTCGCCTCCCAGTCGGTAATTTTAATGAGCTGGCAGCAGCCAGCGTCATCTCAGAAGACCCTCGGGTGCCGTGAATGTCAATCAAGTGACGAAAGTGACGTCATAGTGAAGATTTATGATCGCTCATTTTTAGGACTATTTTTTTAATGCCTGGCTGGTGATCGACTGACACACCCTCCGAGATCGACCGGTAGGTAGCTCGCGATCGACGTAATGAGCACCCCTGCTCTAACCCTCTAACCCTAACCCTAACCAAATAACTCTAAATTAAGTCTTTGTTACTTAGAATATGTTCCCCATACTAAAGTGTTACCAAAAACATATAACTTTGTCTTGAATTTGAAAAAAAACAAAATTTTATTTTTCACTAAAGAAGGGTTCGGTGAATGCGCATATGAAACTGGTGGGGTTCGGTACTTCCAACAAGGTTAAGAACCACTGGGTTAGAGTGTCCGCCCTGAGATGGGTAGGTCGTGAGTTCAAACGCCGGCCGAGTCATACCAAAGACTGGCACTCAGCATCAAGGGTTGGAATTGGGGGTTAAATCACCAAAAATGATCAATGCTGCTGCCCACTGCTCCCCTCACCTCCCAGAGGGTGAGCAAGGGGGATGGGTCAAATGCAGAGGACAAATGTCACCACACCTAGTGTGTGTGTGACAATCATTGCTACTTTAACTTTAACTTTAACTTAATTCAAAAAAAATGTGTCTCTCCAAGTACCACCATAATGACCAACATTATTTATTTTTTTATTTAAAACGTAACGTATTTTTCGGACTATAAGGCGCACTTAAAATCCTTTCATTTTCTCAAAACTCGACAGTGCGCCTTATAACCCAATTCGCCTAATGTACGGAATAATTCTGGTTGTGCTTACCGACCTTGAAGCAATTTTATTTGGTACATGGTGTACTTATAAGTGTGACCAGTAGATGGCAGTGACACATAAAAGATACCTTAAGACTGCAATATGACTCAAGTAAACGACACCAACATTTTTTATGTTTCATTGAAAATATAGAACATTACACACGGCACTCAAAAATATATCAAAATGTTTTAGTAGGACTTTGGTAAGCTATGAAGCCACACCGCTTGATGGATTGTTGGCGCATTAAACAAAACCTGAAATCTAAGTAAGGTGAAATATCTCAAATAAGGGTGATATTTGCCTATTTTCTGTCTGATAAGATAATTCTTCTCACTAAGCAGATTTTATGTTAGAGTGTTTTACTTGTTTTAAGTGTTTTGCTCCTAAATGATCTCAGTAAGATATTACAGCTTGTTGCTGAGATTTGATGACCTATATTGAGTAAAACATGCTTGAAACTAGAATATCAAGTGTTGCAAAGCTGTGTCATCAACACTCACAAGTATAAAACTACTTTTTTAAAGTCATCATTTCTTACTTCAAGCATGAAATAAAAAATCATGACTTTGACACAATTGTGTCTCATAATTAAAACAGATGACAGCCAAATGTTTTATTTTCAATGAAACAATAGAACATAGGTACTCATATAGTAGTACAGTTGGCACAGTACAGTAAACTGACAGTTAATATTTAAAGGCCTACTCAAATGCGATTTTCTTATTTATATATGGAAGCCGCAGCTGCATGCGTACTCACGGTACCGCGTCTGCGCATCCAACTCAAAGTCCTCCTGGTAAGAGTCTCTGTTGTCCCAGTTCTCCACAGGCCAATGGTAAAGCTTGACTGTCATCTTCCGGGAATGTAAACAATGAAACACCGGCCGTGTTTGTGTTGCTGCAGTCGGCCGCAATACACCGCTTACCACCTACAGCTTTCTTCTTTGCTGTCTCCATTGTTCATTGAACAAATTGCAAAAGATTCACCAACACAGATGTCCAGAATACTGTGGAATTTTGCGATGAAAACAGACGACTTAATAGCTGGCCACCACGCTGTCCCAAAATGTCCTCCACAATCCGTGACGTCACGCGCCGACGTCATCATACCGAGACGTTTTCAGCAGGATATTTTGCGCGAAATTTAAAATTGTACTTTAGTAAGCTAACCCGGCTGTATTGGCATGTGTTGCAATGTTAAGATTTCATCATTGATATATAAACTATCAGACTGCGTGGTCGGTAGTAGTGGGTTTCAGTAGGCCTTTAAACATTTAACATGTGACATTTCTACATACTTGCCAACCCTCCCGGATTTTCCGGGAGACTCCCGAAATTCAGCGCCTCTCCCGAAAACCTCCCGGGACAAATTTTCTCCCGAAAATCTCCCGAAATTCAGGCGGAGCTGGAGGCCACGCCCCCTCCAGCTCCATGCGGACCTGAGTGACGTGTTGACAGCCTGTTCACAACATTGCGTAAACAGCAATGTTGTGACACTTTTAAACAGGACAATACTGCCATCTACTGTACATGCATATGTGACCCACCCATAATGTGTCACATTTTTGTGTTGATTTATTTATTTTATTTTGTGGTTTGAATTCGTTTTTGGAGCTGTCATTACACATTTATCAGTATTCACATTGGTCAGTAGGGGGCAGTAGGGCGTTTCTTCCCAATTGAATGCTATCACCTGCAGACCGGAAGTGTCTTGTCATTCTGATGAGCGCGACCTGTCTGTGAACAATTGAAACGTCCCGTGTGCTTTTTTCCTCCTGTATAACAGGTTAGTTTTGGTGAATCAACTCACTGAATAATATCCATGTGATCTTTATAAGTTTAAGTACACATTCTGATGGTGGAGCCTAACTCTAAAGTGTTTGTGAGTTGTAGTTTGTATTTGTGAATGAATCCAGTGCACAGCTGCAGTAATCAATACAAAAAGGCGACGTGAGTGCGCAATGTTTATGTAGGAACTTCTGATACCTAATTCAGACTCCCAAATTAGAGCTCCCGTTTTCTTATTGATTTTATAATGTATATTTGTATAATGTGTGTGTTCTGAAATAGTGACAGAGAATAGCACAAGGATGGCCAATTCAACCCTTAACTCAACAATGAGTAGATGAGTGTTATGTGTGTGTATATGTGTAAATAAATGAACACTGAAATTCAAGTATTTCTTTATATATACTGTATATATATATATATATATATATATATATATATATGTAATAAAATATATATATATATATATATATATATATAGCTAGAATTCACTGAAAGCCAAGTATTTCTTATATATATATATATATATATATATATATATATATATATATATATATATATATATATATATATATATATATATCTTAACCACACACCCCGCCCCACCCCCGACTACGCCCCCCACCCCCCACCTCCCGAAATCGGAGGTCTCAAGGTTGGCAAGTATGCATTTCTAACAATTTTGAACAGAAATAGTTCATGCACATTCAGGTAAATTCTTTAAAATTACAATTAAAAAGATTTTGGCCGGGGGCCGGGCTGTATATATGCGCACTAATTGACTGAAAGAGCACGCACTTGGCGCGATGATGTCATGTTATCCATGGAAAAATGCATTTTTAGACAATATGATTTGCCTGAGCGGCTAGGAGACCCCGAGAGTAACAAGCGCTTGCCTTGTTGCCTTTCCATTAAGAACAATAAATTAGTTTTTAGTATAAGTTTGCTGGTTTCAAGAAATGTAATATCATTATGTCAAGATAATGGCACTAGCATTTACTTCATTTAAGAATATTTTTCAACATATTGAGCAAAAAAGGTCTCTTTTTTTTCTACCAAGAAAAGTGCACTTGTTATTAGTGAGAATATACTTATTTTAAGCTATTTTTGGGTTCATTGAATTTAGCTAATTAGGGCCCGCATGGCCCATTGCATAAGGACTCCCACAGGGAGTCCTTATGCAATGGGACATAAGGACCTATTGAATTTGTAAGGTTTTATTCTTTCTTTATTATTCTTCCGCCGCCTCTTTGAGCACTAATTTGACCCACTTAACATGCTTCAAAACTCACCATATTTTACCCATCCATCAGGACCTGCAAAAATTGTCTTTTGATAAAAAAACAAACCCCAAAACTCAAAATTGCGCTCTAGCGCCCCTTAGGGAAAAAAAAACTAGACTGCCTATATCTCCCACTAGGAATATCGGAGAAACATGAAACAAAAACCTCTATGTAGGTCTGACTTAGACCTAGTTTTCATAATTGTATATCATCGGGCAGAAATCAACAGGAAGTTGGCAATTCCCCCTTCAAGACAAAAAAGTACTAAAAACAGTCACTTTTGCCTCTTTGAGCTGTAATTTGACCCCCTTAACACGCTTCAAAACTCACCAAACTGAACGCACACATCAGGACTGGCAAAAAATTGTGATCTAATAAAAAAACCTAACCCCAAATTTAAAAATTGCGCTCTAGAGCAATTTTTGAATAAAACGGAGAAAAAACTGCTCCTCGGGAGAACAAAATGACAAAACTGCCTGTAACTCCCACTGGGAAGGTCGGAGAGACATGAAACAAAATCTTCTCCGTAGGTCTCACTTAGACCTACATTTCATAAATTGACAACCCCCAGCAAAAATCTACAAAAAGCTTGCTATTCCCCCTTCAACACAACATTTTTGTAAAAACCGGTCACCTTTCTTCAAACATTATCTCCTCTGAGCGTGTTTGTTGTTTCGGCTTCAAACTAACACAGGAGAGAGATTGAACCCTTTTGATTAAAAGTTATCGAAAGAGTTTTAATACCGGCTCCGGTTTTGATTTTATGACCCTTCAAAGAGCCGCTGCGCTGATGCTGCTGTTTTTTCAAGAAGGCTGCTTAAAAGCAGGAAGCACCAGCGTGCCCACACAATGCAGACAAGGTAGGTAGACTAAACAAAAGTATTGGGAGAATTCGGACTAAAAGTAGACAAAAGTATTGGGACACTTATGACGAAAACTGAACAAAAGTATTGGGACACTTAGGACTAGCACCTGCCAAATATGCGGGCCCGACCAATGCTGCTTGCAGCTTTAATTTTACTTGTTTTGGAAAGTCTTGACAAGCCAAATTTTCTTGTTCTATTGGCAGATAATTTTGCTTAGTTCAAATAAAATACTCCCTCATTTTTGTATTTTTTTTTTCTTGTTTTTGAACACTGACTTTTTGCAGTGTAGAAAATGAATGGATGGATATCGGACCCAATGTCCTTCGTTTGTCCTTCTTTGTTGAGGGTTGCGCCCAAACTTGTCCGAAAGTTTTAAGAGGCTCTTCTTCGCTCGTGCTCTTTTTGACTTTGCGAGGGAGGCGACGTGTCAAAGCGGGTGTCACAGGTTATTTGGTTGTAGTCCTCTTCTTGAAAGTAGGTCGCAGTTTGCTTTCGGGACATCCAGGACCTCCTGACCCCTGGCTCGGATCCCGCTCGCAGACCCCTTCAGCGGCAGCAAGCGCACATTCCTCCCTGACACGGGCCGCCCGTGGGACTGTGCGGCCCGTGTCACAGTGCACACGGCGTGCCCCCCGGACCCCTCGGACACAGTGACAACACCGTGCCTCCCTCCTCTACACATCCCTTTGATGTGGACGCCACCGCTCTGCACACTTTTGAGTCTGAACAGGTCTGAGTTGGCCAGATCCAGATGACAACATTGGCTGCGCTTGAGAGAGACAAGGTCACAAGGGACGAAAGACCCTGTCCAGTTTTACAGATAAAAAAGGTTCATCCTGATTAAGCTCTTAAATGTACTATGCAAAACTGGTTGTATGCGGTTTTTATGTTTTATGCCCCGCGACCCCGAGAGGGACAAGCGGTAAAAAATGGAGGGATGGATGGATGCCATCCCCCTTTGTTCGTGGTTTGATATTAACAACAATATCATTAAAAAACTAAATTTATGGTGTTTTGTTGTGCAAGGACAAATTGTGAAGCAAAATTAGAATAAATTAAATCAAGTGGAAATTGATAGAGTATATGAAACTAAGTTCTTGGGAATAATAATTGATCATAAATGATGTTGGATACCGCATATTGAATATATAAAGGGACAAATACCCAAATCCATTGCTATTCTTTACAAAGTAAGACACATGCTGAATAAGACATGTCTGCATATGTTATATTATTCTTTTATTTTTTTCATATTTAACATATTGTCATGTCTGTGTAATCATGTTTTGTTTTAAGTCATGTTTTGTTTAGTTTCTGGCTTTTCACTCCCTTGTCTTGTTTGCATGATTACCCATTAGTTTCACCTGTTCCACGTTTGGACACCCAAGATCAAGTCATGACAGTAAAATTACTGTCATGACTTGGTCTTGGGTGTGTGCTTTTCCGGGATGCAACGGAAAGTTGGCTCGGGCGAGACGGGAATGAAGGTACATGATTTATTAATATATAAAAAAAAAACGAAAAGCACGCACAGTGGCGGAGAATAAACTATGAAACCAAAAGACTATAGCAAAAAAGTACAAACGAAAAAACACGCACAATGGCGGAGAACAAACTATGAAACCAAAAAGACTATAAACATGGAACAAAAACTTACTTGGCTTGGACAAAAATAGTTGCATGAAGAATGGACATGGAAAGAATGGACAGAGCATAAATGTGGGGAGGTCGTCAGAAAGACAAACTGAAAAACAATGAACTTAAATACTACAGACATGATTAACGAAAACAGGTGCGTGACTCAAAACGTGAAACAGGTGCGTGACGTGACAGGTGAAAACTAATGGGTTGCTATGGTGACAAACAAGAGTGCACAATGAGTCCAAACGTGGAACAGGTGAAACTAATGGGGTAATCATGCAAACAAGACAAGGGAGTGAAAAGCCAGAAACTAAACAAAACATGACTTAAAACAAAACATGATTACACAGACATGACACATATTGTGTTGAAGTTTGGGGAAATGTTTATAATAATAATAATAGATTTTATTTGTAAAAAGCACTTTATATTGAGTAAACAATCTCAAAGTGTATTAAAAAAAAATAAAAAAATAAAAAAAAATAGGCAGCACGGTGGAAGAGGGGTTAGTGCGTCTGTCTCACAATACGAAGGTCCTGAGTAGTCGTGAGTTCAATCCCGGGCTCGGGATCTTTCTGTGTGGAGTTTGCATGTTCTCCCCGTGACTGCGTGGGTTCTACTCCGGGTTCCTCCCACCTCCAAAGACATGCACCTGGGGATAGGTTGATTGGCAACACTAAATTGGCCCTAGTGTGTGAATGTTGTCTGTCTATCTGTGTTGGCCCTGCGATGAGGTGGCGACTTGTCCAGGGTGTACACCGCCTTCCGCCCGATTGTACTTGAGATAGGCTCCAGCGCCCCCCGCGACCCCGAAGGGAATAAGCGGTAGGAAATGGATGGATGGATGGATGGAAAAAAATAAAATAAAATAAAAATAAAAAAATAATTAAATAAATAAAAAAATAATAAATAAAAATAAAAACTAGAACAGCCAAATAGCTATAACTAGCATGCATATATCTTTAAAAAAAGAAAAAAAAGAAAAGGCTTTTTTTTAAAAGAAGGGGTTTTAAGCCTTTTTTAAAAGCATCCACAGTCTGTGGTGCCCTCAGGTGGTCAGGGAGAGCGTTCCACAGACTGGGAGCGGCGGAGCAGAAAGCCCGGTCTCCCATTGTTCGTAGCTTTGTCCTCGGCGGTTGGAGGAGGTTAGCCTGTCCGGAGCGGAGGTGTCGTGTGTAGGATTTAGGGGTGAGACTCCCGAAATTCAGCGCCTCTCCTGAAAACCTCCCGGGACAAATTTTCTCCCGAAAATCTCCCGAAATTCAGGCGGAGCTGGAGGCCACGACCCCTCCAGCTCCATGCGGACCTGAGTCCGCTTTCCCCCAATATAAACAACGTGCCTGCCCAATCATTATAACTGTAGAATGACGGAGGGCGAGTTCTTGGTTTCTTATGTGGTTTTATTGTTAGGCAATTTCATTAACGTCCTCCCAGCGTGGCAACAACACACAACAACAGCAGTCATGTTTTTGTATACCGTAAAGCAGTTCGTCTGCCGTAAACAGCAATGTTGTGACACTCTTAAACAGGACAATACTGCCATCTAGTGCATTTGATGAAAGTACTTTTGTGCGTGCCACACAGCAATGCATCATCAGAGAGGGTGTTCAGCATGGTTCGAAAAATAGTGACAGAGAATAGAACAAGGATGGACAATTCAACCCTTAACTCAACAATGAGTAGATGAGTGTTATGTGTGTGTATATGTGTAAATAAATGAACACTGACATTCAAGTATTTCTTTTATTTATATATATATATATACATATATATATATATATATATATATATATATATATATATATATATAAATAAATATATATAATATATAATAAATATATATATATTTATATATATATATATATATATATATATATATATATATATATATATATATATATAAATAAATAAATATATATATAAATATATATAAATATAAATATATATATAAATAAATATATATATATATATATATATATATATATATATATATATATATATATATATATATATATACATATATATAAATATATATATATATATATATATATATATATATAAATAAATAAATATATATATAAATATATATAAATATAAATATATATATAAATAAATAAATATATATATATATATATATATATATATATATATATATATATATATAAATAAAATAAATACTTGAATTTCAGTGTTCATTTATTTACACATATACACACACATAACACTCATCTACTCATTGTTGAGTTTATTAAATATATATAAAATAAAATAAATATATATGTATAGCTAGAATTCACTGAAAGTCAAGTATTTCTTATATATATATGAAATACTTGACTTGGTGAATTCTAGCTGTAAATATACTCCTCCCCTCTTAACCACGCCCCAACCACGCCCCCTGCCCCCACCCCCTACCCCCCACCTCCCGAAATCGGAGGTCTCAAGGTTGGCAAGTATGGCCATGAATCCCGACGTCGTCATTTTTTCATTTATTACAAAAAATAACCAGCACAAATTGTAGCATTAATTTTTGTTTTGTAAGTAAAAGTGTTTTGTGTACTGTATTGTGCTCTTGATTTAATGTTGCCGATCAATTTAAATGATCATTTATTGAGTTTATTTAATTTTATTTTTCGGTATCAAATGTATCAAGTCAGTCAAAAAATGTTTGTAGTTTGTTTTTTTCAATTTCAAGCAAATTGATTCACTTTAAGTATTTTTTTTTAAATTATAAAATGATTCTTTGTTGTAAGTTAATGTATTTTTCTTTTATCTTTTATCATTTTATTCAATGTTAATTAGAATACAGTACAATGTTATGCAGAGGCAGAGCCGGCCAAAGTCTCCTTGGGGCCCTAAGCAAAATTACATTTTAGGGCTCTCTTTTTCCGATTTTTTGGGACCTCTATTGATTTTGGGGCCATCTGTTTCTGCCAATAATATTGACTGTTGATTGTTCACACACCTTCTATAAACTCATTGCGGCTCTGGCAGTGTTGTTTACATTATCCCATTGTTGGCCTGGTCAAGTGTTTACATATGACATGTCATTTATAAATAAATGGTGGTGACCCAGTTAAGAACATAAATAATTTTTTGGGGTGTTTTAGCCCCCCAAAAAATCCTGGAATTACAAGTGCTTAAAGAAACTGGTGACTGTGGCTTGAGAGACTTTCAAGCTGAAGTAAGTAGTATTGGCCACTGGGGGGCAGCAATTAGCAACAACATTAACCATGTGCAGTTCATCAGAGAAGAATGATAATAATTACTGGAAGAGGCAATTCCTGAAGGAATTGTGTGTGAATGTTCCAATGCTGAAGTTGAACTGAAATGCTGACAGAATGTAAGAATAGTTTGAATGTTGGAATGGTTTGAATGTTGAAAAGCTGACGCTGAACTGAAATGCTAATGGAACGTAGGATGAATGCCATACTTGCCAACCTTGAGACCTCCGATTTCGGGAGGTGGGGGTTGGGGGGCATGTTCGGGGGCGTGGTTGGGGGCGTGGCTAAGAGGGGAGGAGTATATTTACAGCTAGAATTCACCAAGTCAAGTATTTCATATATATATATATAAATGTATGTGTGGGAAAAAATCACAAGACTATTTCATCTCTACAGGCCTGTTTCATGAGGGGGGGTACCCTCAATCGTCAGGAGATTTTAATGGGAGCATTCGCATACCATGGTTTATATAGGGCACAGAGTGGGTGGGTACAGGCTGGCCTAGGGGCGTGGTGATTGGCTCATGTGTTACCTAGGAGGTGTTTCCGTCTATGGCGGCATGCTGTTACAATTTCGCTGCGCTTGTTGAGGGATGACAGGTCTGGACGGTAAATAATAAACAGTTTCTCTTTCAAGCATAGGTTGCATCTTTTATTACCACTATTGTAAGGTGTGCTGGATGCAAGAATTTGCCATGTTATTGAATATTCAACATTATTGTCTTTGAGGTCCCAAATGTGTTTGCTGAGTTCTGTGGTATTTCGCAAGTTTGGGACCTCAAAGACAATAATGTTGAATATTCAATAACATGGCAAATTCTTGCATCCAGCACACCTTACAATAGTGGTAATAAAAGATGCAACCTATGCTTGAAAGAGAAACTGTTTATTATTTACCGTCCAGACCTGTCATCCCTCAACAAGCGCAGCGAAATTGTAACAGCATGCCGCCATAGACGGAAACACCTCCTAGGTAACACATGAGCCAATCACCACGCCCCTAGGCCAGCCTGTACCCACCCACTCTGTGCCCTATATAAACCATGGTATGCGAATGCTCCCATTAAAATCTCCTGATGATTGAGGGTACCCCCCCTCATGAAACAGGCCTGTAGAGATGAAATAGTCTTGTGATTTTTTTTCCCACACATACATATATTGCGCTCTACTACGGTATCGAGCACTATTTTTTGGATAACCTTATTAAGACATATATATATATATATATATATATATATATATATATATATATATATATATATATATATATATATATATATATATATATATATATATATATATAAAAAGAAATACTTGAATTTCAGTGTTCATTTATTTACACATATACACACACATAACACTCATCTACTCATTGTTGAGTTAAGGGTTGAATTGTCCATCCTTGTTCTATTCTCTGTCACTATTTTTCTAACCATGCTGAACACCCTTTCGCAGGTACCCAGAAAGGTTTCGAGTACCACCAAAAAAACTGAATCTCTGAAGACAGTATAAAAATCTGTGTTAAAGGTGTACAAATACTGTTTGTATAATAAGCATGTTATTTTTTTTACAAATGAGGGTTAAGAGTTCAGTACTAAAAAAAAAAAAAAAAAAAAAAATGTGGCTTAAGTACAGTTTTTTAATTGAGCTGCTGCATTTTTTGGTTGGGTTGTTTTTTTCTTTTGAGTAACTTCTACATTTCTAAAAGGGGAGGAATGTAATAGAGTGATCTATGTTTGTCTGTTGCCATCTCCTGGTGAATGTTGGCTATATCGGGGCGGCATGGCATAGTGGGTAGAGCAACCGTGCCAGAAACCTGAGGGTTGCAGGTTCGCTCCCCGCCTCTTACCATCCAAAAATCGCTGCCGTTGTGTCCTTGGGCGGGACACCTCACCCTTTGCCCCCGGTGCCACTCACACCGGTGAATTGAATGATGAATGATAGGTGGTGGTCGGAGGGGCCGTTGGCGCAAATTGCAGCCACGCTTCCGTCAGTCTACCCCAGGGCAGCTGTGGCTATGAAAGTAGCTTACCACCACCAGGTGTGAATGAATGATGGGTTCTACATGTAAAGCGACTTTGGGTACTTAGAAAAGCGCTATATAAATCCCAGGTATTATTATTATTATTATTATAGCGTACTGGGGTTACTTTTTGGTTGGCCAACTATTTACGTGGTGTTGCGCACCTGATGTCAAGTGTGTGAGTCTGTTTTGAAGTCTACAGTAAAGAGACGTACTTCATCACCTCGCCTGGTTATTGCCTCCAACTCAATATATTACAACAACATTGCTGTTTACGGCAGACGAACTGCTTAACGGTAGAATAAAACATGACTGCTGTTGTTGTGTGTTGTTACCGCGCTGGGAGGACGTTAATGAAACTGCCTAACAATAAACCCACATAAGAAACCAAGAACTCTCCCTCGATCATTCTACAGTTATAACGTGTTTGGGCAGGCACGCTGTTTATATTGTGGGAAAGCGGACGTGAATACAGGCTGTTGACACGTCACTCAGGTCCGCATGGAGCTGGAGGGGGCGTGGCTTCCAGCTCCGCCTGAATTTCGCGAGATTTTCGGGAGAAAATTTGTCCCGGGAGGTTTTCGGGAGAGGCGCTGAATTTCGGGAGTCTCCCGGATAATCCGTGAGGGTTGGCAAGTATGATGAATGTAAAAATGGTTTAAATGTTAAAGTCGTTTAAATGCTGAAATGGTTTGAATGTTGAAGAGTTTGAATTTCCAGGGAAACCGGAATTTGGTTTGGAACTTGGGAAAGTGTTAGTTTGAATGTCCAGGATGAGTGGAATGTGTCGATGTTGGAATGGTTTGAATAGGTTGAAAAATGTGGGAATTGTGCAACTTGGAAAAATGTTCCGTTCATTTCAATGGGAACTTCCTGGAAATTTGGGAATTTTGGGAAAATGAGCTGAATTGTTTGGTGTTAGAATTGTTTAAATCGGGCAAGAAATGTTGAAGTAGTAAATGGTAATAGGGAATTTCGGGAAAATCGGGAATTTTTTTTTAACTTGGAAAAAAAGGGTAGTTTGAATTTCCAGAATGGTGGAATGTGTTAAAGGTGGAATGGGTTGAAGAATTGTGGGAGTTTGAAAAATGGCCTAAAAAAAAAAAGGGAATTATGGGAAATCCGAGATTTTTATTTTTTATTTTTGAAGTAGAACACACAATTCCTGAACAGGCTGAATATTTTGAAGTTGGAACAGTTTGAATTAGAGGGAAAATGTGGAAGTTGTGGAACTTTGAAGAATGTCCCAGAAAATGTCAGAAAAAAATGGGGAACTTTGGGAAAAGCGGGAATTTGTTTGAAAATCGTAAAAAATTTGAATGGTCTGGATGAGTTGAAATGGTTGGCGCTGAAAATTTTCAAAAAGGTGGAGATACTTGGAGAAGGCATTCGACCGTGTCCCTCGGGAAGTCCTGTGGGGAGTGCTCAGAGAGTATGGGGTAACGGACTGTCTGATTGTGGCGGTCCGCTCCCTGTATGATCAGTGCCAGAGCTTGGTCCGCATTGCCGGCAGTAAGTCGGACACGTTTCCAGTGAGGGTTGGACTCCGCCAAGGCTGCCCTTTGTCACCGATTCTGTTCATAACTTTTATGGACATAATTTCTAGGCGCAGTCAAGGCGTTGAGGGGATCTGGTTTGGTGGCTGCAGGATTAGGTCTCTGCTTTTTGCAAATGATGTGGTCCTGATGGCTTCATCTGGCCAGGATCTTCAGCTCTCACTGGATCGGTTCGCAGCCGAGTGTGAAGCGACTGGGATGAGAATCAGGACCTCCAAGTCCGAGTCCATGGTTCTCGCCCGGAAAAGGGTGGAGTGCCATCTCCGGGTTGGGGAGGAGATCTTGCCCCAAGTGGAGGAGTTCAAGTACCTCGGAGTCTTGTTCACGAGTGAGGGAAGAGTGGATCGTGAGATCGACAGGCGGATCGGTGCGGCGTCTTCAGTAATGCGGACGCTGTATCGATCCGTTGTGGTGAAGAAGGAGCTGAGCCGGAAGGCAACGCTCTCAATTTACCGGTCGATCTACGTTCCCATCCTCACCTATGGTCATGAGCTTTGGGTTATGACCGAAAGGACAAGATCACGGGTACAAGCGGCCGAAATGAGTTTCCTCCGCCGAGTGGCGGGGCTCTCCCTTAGAGATAGGGTGAGAAGCTCTGTCATCCGGGGGGAGCTCAAAGTAAAGCCGCTGCTCCTCCACATGGAGAGGAGCCAGATGAGGTGGTTCGGGCATCTGGTCAGGATGCCACCCGAACGCCTCCCTAGGGAGGTGTTTAGGGCACGTCCGACCGGTAGGAGGCCGCGGGGAAGACCCAAGACACGTTGGGAAGACTATGTCTCCCGGCTGGCCTGGGAACGCCTCGGGGTTCCACAGGAAGACCTGGACGAAGTGGCTGGGGAGAGGGACGTCTGGGCTTCCCTGCTTAGGTTGCTGCCCCCGCGACCCGACCTCGGATAAGCGGAAGAAGATGGATGGATGGATGGATGGAGATATGTTGAAGAACATGTTAAATTGAGAAATTGTATTACGGAATTCCTGGAATTTTAGGAAATCTGGGAATTTTCCCAGTTCAAAAAACAACTTAGTTTTTGGTCCTGATTATAATGAATGTTTTCACGGTGGAACGGTTGAAATGCGTTGAAAAATGTGGAAGGAGTAGTCGCCAGAAAAAAGGGTGGAAATAGGGCTTTGGGAAAGCAGGAATTCTGGAAAATGCTGGAATTCTATTGAACTTGGAAATAGGGAAGTTTAAATTGTGGAATATTTTAAAGGTGGAATAGTTTGAATAGGTTGAAAAATGTGGAAATGGTGGAAGTTTGAAAAATGGCCAATTCATTTTGAACAGGAAAAATGTCCCGGAAAACCTGGAATTCTGTGAAATCTGGGAATGTTCGGAATTTGTCCTGGGAAAGCCCGCGATTCCCGAATGGGCTGAACAGTTTGAAGTTGGAACGATTTGAATCGGGTGAAAAGTGTGGAAGGTAGAACGCGCCAAAATCTGGAGAAGAAGAAGAATACATTGAAAAATAAACGGGTGTATAAAACCATCATTGTGTGAATGCTCATGATGATAAAACTTCGATGAGCATTTAGTTGTGATAAAATCTCACTTATGTCAGCAGCAATAGCACTGATATTTGGACCACAAGTGTTACGGCTCAGGCTCCTGACAACGCCGCTCATCCGTCTGTGCGCACCTCGGAACACGCCCACGGGTGCGCACATCCAGGGACGCGCCGCGCACGTCCCCGCCCTGCAGCAGCCACCAGCTGCAATCACTCGCTGGCAATCTTCACACCTGGAACTGATGAGGGCGAGCTGGTTAAAAGACCAGTGGACCCTAGGATCGGCGCGGGAACTTAGTTTTCTCATGGTGTACCGTACGCAACAAGCTTTATGCTCGATTCGTGTTTCCTCTCCGTGCCTTGATTTGTCCCTTGTCTTCTCCCGTGTTCCCGCAGTACCCTCCGTCGCCTGTAAAGTGAGCTGTGCGTCTCACTTTCGCCTGGATCTCCCTCTGGACTCTGACTGCCTCCTTCGTTCCTAGACCTTTCTCTCGCCCCTGGATTCTGACGCCTCATTCTCGCCCCGGATCATCTGCCTGCCTCTTGGACCCCTTTTGCCTTGCCCTCTTTGGACTTGTCTGCTCCTTCATCCAACAGAACGGTAATACACAACAGCTAACTACACACATAGTCTAACACCACTCACTCTAGGGTTTTGTCACACACTCCATTTCATTAGTTTAGTTTATATTAGTATTGTTTTGTTATTATATATATATAATAAATAATTGTATATACTGCCCCCTGGTGTCTGAGCCGTCACCTCCCCTCAGTAAACACAACAACAAGGTGTGAAATAGGGTGTGCTTGTGCAGGTGCAAGGACATCATCGTTGACTTCAGGAGGCACCAGTCCAGCCACACTCCACTCTTCATCAACGGCACAGCAGTGGAGATAGTAAGCAGCACCAAGTTCCTGGGGGTTCCTGGTCCCTACATAAAAAGAGCTCAGCAGCGCATGCACTTTTTGTGTCGGATGAAAAGACCACAGCTCCCTCCCCCCATTCTCAGCACATTCTACAGAGGCACTATAGCGTGGCAAAGTTGGTAGAGTGGCCGTGCCAGCAATCGGAGTGTTGCTGGTTACTGGGGTTCAATCCCCACCTTCTACCATCCTAGTCACGTCCGTTGTGTCCTTGGGCAAGACACTTCACCCCTTGCTCCTGATGGCTGCTGGCTGGTTAGCGCCTTGCATGGCAGCTCCCGCCATCAGTGTGTGAATGTGTGTGTGAAATGGTAAATGTGGAAATACTGTCAAAGCGCTTTGAGTACCTTGAAGGTATACAAGTATAACCCATTTATCATTTATTATAGAGAGCCTACTGACCAACACCATCTCTGTCTGGACTGGAGCCTGCAATGCCTCAGACTGGAAGTCTCTCCAGAGAGTGGTGAGGACGGCGGAAAAGATCATCAGGACTCCTCTTCCTCCTATCCAGGAGATGGCAAAAAGCCGCTGCCTGACCAGGGCTCAGAAAATCTGCAGAGACTCCTCCCACCCCCACCAAGGACTGTTTTCACTGCTGGACTCTAGAAAGAGGTTCCGCAGCCTCCGTAGCAGAACCTCCAGGTTCTGTAACAGCTTCTTCCCTCAGGCCGTAAGACTCTTGAACGCATCATAATAATCCCCTCAATTCCCCCCCAAAATTGATTAACTGGCTGGAACATAAAGACAATATAACATACATCCATAAACATATGCAAAAGTGCAATATATTTATTTGTACAGTAATCTATTTATTTATATCTGCAGGGATCGGCAACCTTCGGCATACAAAGAGCCATTTGAGCCCATTTCCCTCCAAATAAAACCCAACGAGAGCCGCAAACTCTGTTCGATTCCTAAAATGACCTTTTAGTTTCGTTACACGTATGCTATAGAATTTATGAAATCAAACACTTGACAACGATTCACATTTTATTCACAACCTCGTCATCAATGAAAGCAAATGAATCTGTCCATGAAGCATTAAATGTTCTATTTTCATCAGAAATGTTTCTCTTTTTTAATCCGTCCATTGCTAGTTTACCGGGGGTTGACCGCTAAAAACAATACTTGGCAGCAAGAGATGACGCACAGGGGCTGTGACATACGCGAATCCCATAGGAGGTGATGGACGGCTGGGCAGCGCCAGAGGAGCTGCAGCCGGCCACCGTAGCCCCCCACTCCCTCCCCTCTGTTGCAAGTCTCGAGATGTATGTTGTAATATGTATATGTGCTTTGCCATGGAGGTTTTTTCCCACTCCAGACTGGGCGCCCTTAGGAGCCCAGTCTAGATTGTATTTTTTTTACTCATCCTCCCCCAGCGTTGACCTTTTTCCCATCTTTTAAGGGGCGCCTTGTGGCGACCCATCAGCGTTCCCGTTCTGTAACCCTGTACACTGTTTGTTTGTCTAATCTTGAACGGGTTTGTGCGGAAAACAAAATGTTGTTGTACTTGTGCAATGACAATAAAGACCTACGTACCTAACTACCAGTGACGTGCGGTGAGGTTGATGGCTGGTGAGGCACTGACTTCATCACAGTCAGATTTACAAACATATGAACCCTAAAGAGTATCTTATTCACCATTTGATTGGCAGCAGTTAACGGGTTATGTTTAAAAGCTCATACCAGCATTCTTCCCTGCTTGGCACTCAGCATCAAGGCTTGGAATTGGGGGTTAAATCACCAAAAATTATTCCCGGGCGCGGCGCCGCTGCTGCCCACTGCTCCCCTCACCTCCCAGGGGGTGAACAAGGGGATGGGTCAAATGCAGAGGACAAATTTCACCACACCTAGTGTGTGTGTGACAATCATTGCTACTTTAACTTAACTTTAACTTTACACATACAAACTGTAGCACAGAAAAAAGCACATTTAATAAAAAAACTTTATTATGGTCTTACCTTTACTTAGAAATGCGCCGCTGTTGTGCTGGATTAATGAACCCCCTGACGGGAGTGTTATATCAACTAAAGACCTCACTTCAACTTTCCACGTGCAAGATTGAATCTATTTAAAAAAGTGTAACCGAGGGTTTATAAATGTCGCCTATACTGTATGAAACTACAAAATAACAAACACGGAGGCTCCAGTTTACACGAGGACCACTTTATTTACCTTCTTTCAAAAACTTCCGCTCCACTCCAACGTGTCAAAATTCCGCTCTTAGCGCCTTCAAAATAAGAGCTCAAGGCATATACTGTATAACAGCGCATAACAGGAACTTAACATCACAAAGAGGAAAGCCCATGAAAATAGGTTACAAAAGTTATTTAATAAGAAGCCAAAAAGTGCAAAAACAATAATGTTTGTGTTGGAGGAGTTGTGAATTAGATACACCTGCAGTCTGCAGGTGTACCTAATGTTGTGGCCCTGCAGTCATTCACAACTCCTCCAACACCAACATTATTGTTTTTGCACTTTTTGGCTTCTTATGAAATAACTTTTTTAAATAGATTCAATCTTGCACGTGGGAAGTTTAAGTGTGGGCTTTAGTTGATATAACACTCCCGTCAGGGGTTGCCGTGCATTCTACGGCGGGGGTGCAGGGGGCGAGCCTCAGCCAGTGCGTCTTTTGCAGCCGTTTTATGATCGCTCAGCACAAGAAATACGTTACACACATACAGTTGTTGACAAAATACACTGTACATTATATACCTCAGCTAACTAAACTATGGAAATGTATAATATAATTCATATAGCAATACAGTCTCACTGCACAGCAGGCCAGCAGTTAGCCGAGTCATTGCGCAATCCTTGTTGAGGCACTGAGTGACGTGCCTCAACTGGCTGCTGTTCACCGCACCGTCTCTTCTCAGTATTTGAACGGCAAATGTGAAAATTCAGCGATTTTGAATAAAAATAATCTAAAACTGGTGAAGTTAAATGGAAAATAACTTTATAGTATAATCACTGGATACATTTAACAATTTAATATATATTTTTTTCTTTTTAAATTTTTTTTCTTTCCATGATGGCAGGTGAGGCGCCGCCTCACCTGCCTCTAGTGACTGCACGTCACTGCTAACTACCTACCTTCGATTGACAATATATCAAAATGTTTTATTATCATATGATAAGATACCAGAACTCTCCAAAATAACAACTGTTTGATTAAAAATAACTAAACAAATTTAATTAATTGAGTAACCATTATTTGTTGACATTTTGTTTCAAAGCCAAAGGGTGGCATGAAAGAGCCGCATGTGGCTCCAGAGCCGCGGGTTGCAGACCCCTGAGCTAATGCAACGAAATTTCGTTTTTATCTGTACTGAAAAGTTCAAATTTGAATGACAATAAAAGGAAGTCTAAGTCTCTAAGTCTAAGTCTAAGGTTGAAGTCACAACCTACGACTGTGCACACATGTGTCATGTCTGTGTAATCATGTTTTGTTTTAAGTCAAGTTTTGTATAGTTTCTGGCTTTTCACTCCCTTGTCTTGTTTGCATGATTACCCATTAGTTTCACCTGTTCCACGTTTGAACTCATTGTGCACTCTTGTTTGTCACCATAGCAACCATTAGTTTTCACCTGTCACGTCACGCACCTGTTTCATGTTTTGAGTCACGCACCTGTTTTCGTTAATCATGTCTGTCTTATTTAAGCTTTTCATTTTCTGTTGTTCGTCCTGACGACACCCCCGCATTCTTACCCCTGTCACACTCTATGTACCTCTGCGCACTTCATGCCATGTCAAGTAAGTTTTGTTTCGATTCATGCCACAGTTAGTGTGTTGTTTAATTGTTCATAGTTTCTGCCAATGTGCAAGTTTTGTGTTTATAGTCATAGTTTATTCTCCGCCACTGTGCGCGCCTTTTGTTTACTTTTTGTTCCTTTGTTAGTGTAAAATAAATAATGTCTTCACCCTCCACGCCAAGTCCAAGACCTAGACCCTCCACACCAAGCCTAAGTCCAAGTCATGACAACATGTACCAGGGGTGGAGCACCACCGTCTACGGTAAGAGCTCATTGTGTGTGATCAACAACACCGTCCACAGAGTGTTTACACGGGCTCAGCTGGAAACCACCTCTCCACCGACCTGCACATAAACAGGAAGGCACTTGGAAGAAGGCCCCGCCAATCATTTAGCTAAAGCAGCAGGAATACTGAGACACAACCTCGCAGGTTTGCATGCGAGGCGTCAACTTGGACGTTTCTCCGCACTAAAATATTTCCACGCAACAACAACGTGAAGCACAACGAGCCGCTGATAGCGGACCTCTCTAAGGGCAAGTGCTCACATCTTCGTAGCATCTTCATCTGGTCGCGGTTTGAAGTGCAGAAATTAAAGCTGCATATGGACACCATCATCATGCCAACCACTCAGGGAGATTAACAACCACGCTCCTAAACGGCCTGCCTGACAGCGCCACAGATCCAACCGTGATAATCGGAAATTGCCTCCTTTCATAGACCTTTAAGTCCGGGCGTGGTTGTGGAAAGAGATCACAGAGGCGGTGGCTGGTGGTCGCCCAAGCTGTGAATTATTCCGTCAATCAGCATCAACACCGACCCGACGTTACAGCGGCCTTCAAAATAAGATAAAAGATCACTTTTTTTTAAAGGGGATTAATTTGTAAATTCTCATTTGCTGTGGAGATGAAAAATGTGATGTTTCTATATTTACGTCCGTTAAGACAGCAAGGCAGTCCTTCAAGGCATCTGGCATGTTGGCCAATTGCACTTTCTTGTAGTTGTGGTCATCTCTCTGAGTCTAAGTTACTAACTGGCGTTGCAGTCCATCAAACACCGACCTCTGACAATGTCCGACAATCCGAATTTGAATAAGCAACTAATTGTCATCCCTCGATATGACTGTCGAGATTTTTTGCACAGAGAAATAATAACAACAAATGGACTGTTAACAACATTAGTAGAAACTAGTGATGGGTCCGGCAACACCGATGCATCGGCGCATGCGTCGAGCTCATAGAGCAAAACCCTGTGCCGGTGCGCGTACCGCTTTTAGAAAGTCACGTGACCGATCATGAGCTGTTTTGGTCACGTGACCGATACGCCAACTGTGTCGCACTGACGCCTCCTCTGTGCCCTGTGAGCGTGTCTTTTCTACAGCTGGAGAAATAATAACTAAGAAGAGAAATCGTCTAAAATGTAATACGTCAGAAAAACTTTTTTTTTTTTTTTTTTTTTAATAAAAATGTGTAAAAAAATAAAATTAAAAAAATTCCCAGTCCACAATCATCCACAACACGTTCTCTTAAATTTCCATGTTATGATACATGTTCACATTATTTATTGACTGTATCTAAAAAAGATAAAAATATATTTTTATTTAAATGAAGATATGAAATAATCCTAAATGAAATACAATGACTTGGTTTATATTATTGTATATACTAGGGCAGGGGTCACCAACGCGGTGCCCGCGGTCACCAGGTAGCCCGTAAGGACCAGATCAGTCGCCCGCTGGCCTGTTCTAAAAATAGCTCAAAGAGCAGCACTTACCAGTGAGCTGCCTCTATTTTTTAAATTGTATTTATTTACTAGTAAGCTGGTCTCGCTTTGCTCGACATTTTTAATTCTAAAAGAGACAAAACTCAAATAGAATTTGAAAATCCAAGAAAATATTTTAAAGACTTGGTCTTCACTTGGAATAAGTGGTAGAAAATGGATGGATGGATGGGTCTTCACTTGTTTAAATAAATTCATTTATTTTTTACTTTGCTTCTTATTACTTTTAGAAATACAATTTTAGAGAAAAAATACAACCTTAAAAATGATTTTAGGATTTTTAAACAAATATACCTTTTTACCTTTTAAATTTCTTCCTCTTCTTTCCTGACAATTTAAATCAATGTTCAAGTACATTTTTTTATTTTTTTTTATTGTAAAGAATAATAAATATTTTAGCTTCTGGTTTTTCGACGAAGAATATTTGTGAAATATTTCTTCAAACTTACTATGATTAAAATTCAAAAAAATTATTCCGGCAAATCTAGAAAATCTGTAGAATCAAATTTAAATCTTATTTCAAAGTATTTTGAATTTCTTTTAAAATTTTTGTTCTGGAAAATCTAGAAGAAATACTGATTTGTCTTTGTTAGAAATATAGCTTGGTCCAATTTGTTAAATATTCTAACAAAGTGCAGATTGGATTTTAACCAATTTAAAACATGTCATCACAATTCTAAAATGCATATTAATCAGGAAAAATTACTAATGATGTTACATAAATTATTTTTTTTATTTTTTCAAAAAGATTCAAATTAGCTAGTTTTTCTATTCTTTTTGTCGGTTGAATTTTGAAATTTAAAGAGTCGAAATTGAAGATAAACTATGTTTCAAAATTTTATTTTAATTTTTGTCGTGTTTTCTCCTCTTTTAAACCGTTCAATTAAGTGTTTTTTTCATCATTTATTCTCTACAAAAAACCTCCCGTAAAAGGAAAAAAAAATGTACGACGGAATGACAGACAGAAATACCCATTTTTTTTTATATATATCAATGTATTTATTTAGCTATTCTTGTTTAAATCACACTTACGTGTAACTTACAAATGACAATATATTTATTTATTTAAGTGTGTATCAAACTGGTAGCCCTTCGCATTAATCAGTACCCAAGAAGTAGTTTTTGGTTTCAAAAAGGTTGGTGACCCCTGTACTAGGGCATCAAATCAGTGTCAGTTGAGTCGGTCCATAGGTTGCCTGTAGGGATTTTTAATGTCCAGCAGATGTCAGTATTTAGTGACACAGTATCGACACAGTATCAATACAGTTTTGCAATGTGTCGAAACGCTTCATGACGCCTCATCAACCCATCACTATTATGTAGACCACAAGAAAGTGTTGTCAATTTAGAAAAACTATTATAATAATATGACTCCTTTAATGCGCCTTATATATGAAAAAATATCCAAAATAGACCATTCATTGGCGGTGCGCCCTATGGTCCGTAAAATACGGTAAATAAGGTGTTCTGCACCACTTTACAATTGCACACACATTGTGAGTAAACCGCATGCAACACGGCCACTAATAGTACACCTTATTTTATAGATTGCACACAATGTTTAGCGCGTGCTAGTGATGGGTTGATGAGGCGTCATGAAGCGTTTCGACACATTGCAAAACTGTATTGATACTGTGTCGATACTGTGTCACTAAATACTGACATCTGCTGGACATTAAAAATCCCTACAGGCAACCTATGGACCGACTCAACTGACACTGATTTGATGCCCTAGTACAGGGGTCACCAACCTTTTTGAAACCAAAAACTACTTCTTGGGTACTGATTAATGCGAAGGGCTACCAGTTTGATACACACTTAAATAAATAAATATATTGTCATTTGTAAGTTACACGTAAGTGTGATTTGAACAAGAATAGCTAAATAAATACATTTATATATATAAAAAAATGGGTATTTCTGTCTGTCATTCCGTCGTACATTTTTTTTTTCCTTTTACGGAAGGTTTTTTGTAGAGAATAAATGATGAAAAAAACCACTTAATTGAACGGTTTAAAAGAGGAGAAAACACGAAAAAAATTAAAATAAAATTTTGAAACATAGTTTATCTTCAATTTCGACTCTTTAAATTTCAAAATTCAACCGACAAAAAGAAGAGAAAAACTAGCTAATTTGAATCTTTTTGAAAAAATTAAAAAAAGAATTTATGGAACATCATTAGTAATTTTTCCTGATTAAGATACATTTTAGAATTTTGATGACATGTTTTAAATTGGTTAAAATCCAATCTGCACTTTGTTAGAATATTTAACAAATTGGACCAAGCTATATTTCTAACAAAGACAAATCAGTATTTCTTCTAGATTTTCCAGAACAAAAATTTTAAAAGAAATTCAAAATACTTTGAAATAAGATTTAAATTTGATTCTACAGATTTTCTAGATTTGCCAGAATAATTTGTTTTGAATTTTAATCATAGTAAGTTTGAAGAAATATTTCACAAATATTCTTCGTCGAAAAACCAGAAGCTAAAATATTTATTATTCTTTACAATAAAAAAAATAAAAAAATTTACTTGAACATTGATTTAAATTGTCAGGAAAGAAGAGGAAGAAATTTAAAAGGTAAAAAGGTATATTTGTTTAAAAATCCTAAAATCATTTTTAAGGTTGTATTTTTTCTCTAAAATTGTATTTCTAAAAGTAATAAGAAGCAAAGTAAAAAAATAAATGAATTTATTTAAGCAAGTGAAGACCCATCCATCCATCCATTTTCTACCGCTTATTCCAAGTGAAGACCAAGTCTTTAAAATATTTTCTTGGATTTTCAAATTCTATTTGAGTTTTGTCTCTTCTAGAATTAAAAATGTCGAGCAAAGCGAGACCAGCTTGCTAGTAAATAAATACAATTTAAAAAATAGAGGCAGCTCACTGGTAAGTGCTGCTCTTTGAGCTATTTTTAGAACAGGCCAGCGGGCGACTGATCTGGTCCTTACGGGCTACCTGGTGACCGCGGGCACCGCGTTGGTGACCCCTGCCCTAGTATATACAATAATATAAACCAAGTCATTGTATTTCATTTAGGATTATTTCATATCTTCATTTAAATAAACATATATTTTTATCTTTTTTAGATACAGTCAATAAATAATGTGAACATGTATCATAACATGGAAATCTAAGAGAACGTGTTGTGGATGATTGTGGACTGGGAATTTTTTTAATTTTATTTTTTTACACATTTTTATATAAAAAAAAAATAAAAAAAAAGTTTTTCCGACGTATTCCATTTTAGACGATTTTTCTTAGTTATTATTTCTCCGGCTGTAGAAAAGAGCCGCTCACAGGGCACAGAGGAGGCGTCAGTGCGACACAGTTGGCGTATCGGTCACGTGACCAAAACAGCTCATGATCGGTCACGTGACTTTCTAAAAGCGGTACGCGCACCGACACAGGGTTTTGCTCTATGAGCTCGACGCATGCGCCGATGCATCGGTGTTGCCGGACCCATCACTAGCGCGTGGTATTTGGATTTTAGTAAGTCTGGCCCTTGGTGTGTACGAGGTGTGTTTACAAGAAGAGTTACAAAACAAGCAGTGCATCACAGTCCCATTAAATTGTGTTTAGAAGTGAAGTCAAGCAGGTTGCCACAAATAAATGAATGTATGGAACACACTGCAACCTTTTGGAAGTCAGTCGGTAAGTTGCATAAGGCCCCGCCCGTGAGGGTGTGACATGAGACGTCCACCACCTCCTCAACGATGCAGCTGGAGGTGCATGCTGGCAGCGGGAAATGTTTCCCCCGCCTCATAACGGTCCGTACGAGATGGAAGGCGTATAAACAAGGCTGTCATTTAAACAGTGTTACACAGATGAGTTGGTCTGCTCACTCGCCCGGGGGCCAAAGTAAATAGACAAAAGGTAACAATGACGAGAATGTGGAACCGATCGTTTCAAATATTTAGATTTCTTCTTGCTGTAACCAAAACAACATTTTGGATGAAGCGGCAAAAGCACTCAATGACAGATGGTTGTGTTAAAGGCAGGAGAATGTGGAAGGTCAGTGTGAAATAATGTTGGAGGTGAAATAGTGTGACCACCTCTGGAAGCAGCTTTTACTTTTCTCCTCAAATTGCAGCTTAAAGGGCGAAGCATAACTATTGCACATGTTTCCAGAGGCCACTTCTACAATGTTGCCTATCATTCACAATCCCTACGTCAGTGTTTTTCAACCACTGTGCCGCGGCACAATAGTGTGCCGTGAGATACAGTTTGGTGTGTCGTGGGAGATGATCTAATTTCACCTCCATCCATCCATCCATCCATCTTCTTCCGCTTAGCCGAGGTCGGGTCGCGGGGGCAGCAGCCTAAGCAGGGAAGCCCAGACTTCCCTCTCCCCAGCCACTTCGTCCAGCTCCTCCCGGGGGATCCCGAGGCGTTCCCAGGCCAGCCGGGAGACATAGTCTTCCCAACGTGTCCTGGGTCTTCCTCGTGGCCTCCTACCGGTCGGACGTGCCCGAAACACCTCCCGAGGGAGGCGTTCGGGTGGCATCCTGACCAGATGCCCGAACCACCTCATCTGGCTCCTCTCCATGTGGAGGAGCAGCGGCTTTACTTTGAGCTCCCCCCGGATGACAGAGCTTCTCACCCTATCTCTAAGGGAGAGCCCCGCCACCCGGCGGAGGAAACTCATTTCGGCCGCTTGTACCCGTGATCTTGTCCTTTCGGTCATGACCCAAAGCTCATGACCATAGGTGAGGATGGGAACGTAGATCGACCGGTAAATTGAGAGCTTTGCCTTCCGGCTCAGCTCCTTCTTCACCACAACGGATCGATACAGCGTCCGCATTACTGAAGATGCCGCACCGATCCGCCTGTCGATCTCACCATCCACTCTTCCCTCACTCGTGAACAAGACTCCGAGGTACTTGAACTCCTCCACTTGGGGCAAGATCTCCTCCCCAACCCGGAGATGGCACTCCACCCTTTTCCGGGCGAGAACCATGGACTCGGACTTGGAGGTGCTGATTCTCATCCCAGTCGCTTCACACTCGGCTGTGAACCGATCCAGTGAGAGCTGAAGATCCTGGCCAGATGAAGCCATCAGGACCACATCATCTGCAAAAAGCAGAGACCTAATCCTGCAGCCACCAAACCGAATCCCCTCAACGCCTTGACTGCGCCTAGAAATTCTGTCCATAAAAGTTATGAACAGAATGGGTGACAAAGGGCAGCCTTGGCGGAGTCCAACCCTCACTGGAAACGTGTCCGACTTACTGCCGGCAATGCGGACCAAGCTCTGACACTGATCATACAGGGAGCGGACCGCCACAATCAGACAGTCCGAAACCCCATATTCTCTGAGCACTCCCCACAGGACTTCCCGAGGGACACGGTCAAATGCCTTCTCCAAGTCCACAAAGCACATGTAGACTGGTTGGGCAAACTCCCATGCACCCTCAAGGACCCTGCCGAGAGTATAGAGCTGGTCCACAGTTCCACGACCAGGACGAAAACCACACTGTTCCCCCTGAATCCGAGGTTCGACTATCCGGCGTAGCCTCCTCTCCAGTACACCTGAATAGACCTTACCGGGAAGGCTGAGGAGTGTGATCCCACGATAGTTAGAACACACCCTCCGGTTCCCCTTTTTAAAGAGAGGAACCACCACCCCGGTCTGCCAATCCAAAGGTACTGCCCCCTAATTTCACCTATTTAGGTTAAAAATATTTTTTGCAAACCAGTAATTATAGTCTGCAAATGATGTGTTGTTGTTGAGTGTCGGTGCTGTCTAGAGCTCGGCAGAGTAACCGTGCAATACTCTTCCTTATCAGTAGGTGGCAGCAGGTAGCTAATTGCTTTGTAGATGGCGGAAACAGCGGGAGGCAGTGTGCAGGTAAAAGGAGGTCTAATGCTTAAACCAAAAATAAACAAAAGGTGAGTGCCCCTAAGAAAAGGCATTGAAGCTTAGGGAAGGCTATGCAGAACGAAACTAAAACTGAACTGGCTACAAAGTAAACAAAAACAGAATGCTGGACGACAGCAAAGACTTACTGTGGAGCAAAGACGGCGTCCACAATGTACATCCGAACATGACATGACAATCAACAATGTCCCCACAAAGAAGGATAAAAACAACTGAAATATTCTTGATTGCTAAAACAAAGTAGATGCGGGAAATATCGCTCAAAGGAAGACATGAAACTGCTACAGGAAAATACCCCAAAAAAAGAAAAAGCCACCAAAATAGGAGCACAAGACAAGAAGTAAAACACTTCACACAGGAAAACAGCAAAAAAACTCAAAATAAGTCACGGCGTGATGTGACAGGTGGTGACGGTACACCTACTTTGAGACAAGAGCTATAGTGATGCATGCTTGGTTATGCTTTAAAGTCATATCCAACAATTGCAACAACGACTTTTTACTGTCAACTGAGTTTTGTTTTTTAATGATTTCTGCTGGTGGTGTGCCTCCGGATTTTTTCAACTGAAAAAATGTGCCTTGGCTCAAAAAAGGTTGAAACACCCTGCCCTACGGAACACAAGAACCTATACAGTCGTGGTCAAAAGTTTACATCCAATAATTTCTACATTTTGTGATGTAGTGATTGGAGCACATACTTGTTGGTCACAAAAAACATTCATGAAGTTTGCTTCTTTTATGAATTTATTATGGCTCTACTGAAAATGTGAGGGTCAAAAGTATACATACAGCAATGTTAATATTTGCTTACATGTCCCTTGGCAAGTTTACCTGCAATAAGGCGCTTTTGGTAGCCATCCACAAGCTTCTGCTTGGATTTTTGACCACTCCTCTTGACAAAACTGGTGCAGTTCAGCTAAATATGTTGGTTTTCTGACATGGACTTGTTTCTTCAACATTGTCCACATGTTTAAGTCAGGACTTTGGGAAGGCCATTCTAAAACCTTCATTCTAGCCTGATTTAGCCATTCCTTGACCACTTTTGAGGTGTGTTTGGGGTCATTGTCCTGTTGGAACACCCAACTGCGCCCAAGACCCAACCTCCGGGCTGATGATTTTAGCTTGTCCTGAAGAATTTCATTGTCCCATTTAAAGCAGCAGTTCCATTGGCAGCAAAACAGGCCCAGAGCATAATACTACCACCACCATGCTTGACGGTAGGTGTGGTGTTCCTGGGATTAACGGCTTCACCTTTTCTCCTCCAAACATATTGCTGGGTATTGTGGCCAATCAGCTCCATTTTTGAATCATCTGACCACAGGACTTTCCTCCAGAAGGTCTTATCTTTGTCCATGTGATGTCAGATGAAACAAAAATGGAGCTGTTTGGCCACAGTATGCGAGTGAAAATCCATCCATCCATCCATCCATCCATCTTCTTCCGCTTATCCGAGGTCGGGTCGCGGGGGCAGCAGTCTAAGTAGGGAAGCCCAGACTTCCCTCTCCCCAGCCACTTCGTCCAGCTCTTCCTGTGGGACCCCGAGGCGTTCCCAGGCCAGCCGGGAGACATAGTCTTCCCAACGTGTCCTGGGTCTTCCCCGCGGCCTCTTACCGGTCGGACGTGCCCTAAACACCTCCCTGGGAGGCGTTCGGGTGGCATCCTGACCAGATGCCCGAACCACCTCATCTGGCTCCTCTCGATGTGGAGGAGCAGCGGCTTTACTTTGAGCTCCTCCCGGATGGCAGAGCTTCTCACCCTATCTCTAAGGGAGAGCCCCGCCACCCGGCGGAGGAAACTCTATTGGGCCGCTTGTACCCGTGATCTTGTCCTTTCGGTCATAACCCAAAGCTCATGACCATAGGTGAGGATGGGAACGTAGATCGACCGGTAAATTGAGAGCTTTGCCTTCCGGCTCAGCTCCTTCTTCACCACAACGGATCGATACAGCGTCCGCATTACTGAAGACGCCGCACCGATCCGCCTGTCGATCTCACGATCCACTCTTCCCTCACTCGTGAACAAGACTCCGAGGTACTTGAACTCCTCCACTTGGGGCAAGATCTCCTCCCCAACCCGGAGATGGCACTCCACCCTTTTCCGGGCGAGAACCATGGACTCGGACTTGGAGGTGCTGATTCTCATCCCAGTCGCTTCACACTCAGCTGCGAACCGATCCAGTGAAAATAGCATTTTCTTTTCACTCTAAGTTGTCTATGACTGGTCCTCAAATTCATCCTGCAGGGCAGACAGTCCGATGTTATCCAAATCACAAAGTGTCCACAGTTCTGCTCGCATCCTCCAATCATTTGTGGCAGCTTTGGAGTACTTTGAAGACTCCCAGCAACTTTTAATTTGTCGACAAACCAGAGCAACGCTTACTCCAATCAGCAGATGTCCTGTTGTCATAAGTCTGAATAGGTAGATATCTTCACATCCAAGAGTCGCCAGGAACACGGCACTCCTTCTTCTCCCAAGAGTCCGTCGTGTGTCCAGCAACAACCGCTCCGTCACGACAAGCAGGTTCCCCCAAACCCAAGATCTTGTCAATTTGGTTGAGAGGCCAGTTAATTAGTCCCAATGTTTAGATTTGTAAAACAGTGCAAAAAGAGGCAGCAAGAAAGTTAAGACAAGACAAAGAACCATGCAGGAGAGAGAATTGTTGATGAGTGCCAGAGAGAAAGAGCGGGGACAACAGACGTAACCAAGAAGTGTTCCGTAGACCGTCCCAATTCATATCTTTCCAGCCGCTGTTGGAGGTCTCTCGCCAGGACCCACACTTTGACAACTGGGTCCTTGGAAGAATGAGAGGTTGAGACACAGCTAAAACTAACGATACAGCGAATGTCAGCGCTAGCTTCACCCCTTCATTTTTATACTGTCTTCAGAGATTCAGTTTTTTTGGTGGTACTGGAAACCTTTCTGGGTACCTGCGAAAGGGTGTTCAGCATGGTTAGAAAAATATTGACAGAGAATAGAACAAGGGGCGGCATGGCGTAGTGGGTAGAGCAACCGTGCCAGAAACCTGAGGGTTGCAGGTTCGCTCCCCGCCTCTTACCATCCAAAAATCGCTGCCGTTGTGTCCTTGGGCGGGACACTTCACCCTTTGCCCCCGGTGCCACTCACACCGGTGAATTGAATGATGAATGATAGGTGATGGTCGGAGGGGCCGTTGGCGCAAATTGCAGCCACGCTTCCGTCAGTCTACCCCAGGGCAGCTGTGGCTATGAAAGTAGCTTACCACCACCAGGTGTGAATGATTGATGGGTTCTACTTGTAAAGCGACTTTGGGTACTTAGAAAAGCGCTATATAAATCCCAGTTATTATTATTATTATTCATCAACCTTCATCAAATTGATAAACCTTTGGCAGAAGGACTTACGGTGTTTTCAGCATTTCAAAGCCCAGTTCCAACTAAGAGGAATTAACCAGCGTGTGGTGTAGTATTTCCGGACTGTAATGGATGTCATGTTGTGTGGTGTTATGCCTCAAATAACATCAATCAATGTTATAATTGTAATGTTGCTGTAGTCACGTGTCGATGGCTTCGATTGATCAGACTGCATCATTCTGTTCAATCATCATTCATTTTATATTCAAGTCAATATACATGAGCATTTTCTTATTTGTTTTATGTTTGCGGCAGATTGCATTTTATGTGGGAAAACCACGTGTGATGGCTCTCTGAAAATATGCAGTTGTTTTGTTTTTTTTACAGAAAAACCCATCATTTTGAAATATGGTTAATAAAACATGACATGAAGAGCAATATAATACAGCATGTATGACAAAATGGTCAGCCCCTTAGGAACTTTTTGACGTTTCTCAAAAGTTTTGCCCAATGTTTGCAAAAATAGTAACATACTTGATAGTAAAGACAGCCTCATTTTGGTACATTTTAAAACGTGAAATGTATTTTCAAGATATCTTTGAAATATTTGTTGAAAGCTGAAATGGTCAAAAAGGAGTCTCTGCACTTCACAGACCAGCATATCGGTTATATGCTTTTTTTTGTGCAAATTTGATGACTGCTTGTTGTCCCAGAGCCGAGTGAAAAACACGGTGCTACTTCTGCTTATGATAGCCAGTTGGCTGCTGTGGACGTGCCCACAGATGCCAGGGATTTATTGCAGCGTCCTTGAACATCTTAATTGCTAAGTTAATGATAAGTTGACAGCGTCCAATATTATGGTTTGAACATCAGTGTTGAAATAACAACTGATGCATCCTTCTGTGTACTTTCTTTTAATTAAAAGCATCTAAATCGAAGACATTTGTTGGTACATTAAGTTACTGTACTTCCTTTATTGACTCACTATGTTGGTAAAATGTTCAACTAAGATTTAGAATAGTTCGCTTTAACTGGCAGGTACAAAACAATGTACATAAATGGGATATTGATCGATTCCGGATGGTATGAAAAAAATTGTGAGCTGTTCCTTAGAGATAGGGACCTTTTTTGCATCGCGGACCGGTTTATTGTTGGCAAATAATTTTCAGGGTTCGGCTTTCCACTTGTGCTAGATAAGTACAGCAAGAATAAGTGCATGAAAAATACAACTCACTATAACGCTGAACAGGGGTGTCACTAGCTTTTAAGGACAGGGGGGGCTTAGCCCCCAGGAGATGCACAGGATGCGAGCGAACGTAGCGCACGAGCACAACACTTCACAAACGGCTAACAAAGACTTATAAATAATTCATCCATCCATCCATCCATCCATCCATCTTCTTCCGCTTATCCGAGGTCGGGTCGCGGGGGCAGCAGCCTAAGCAGGGAAGCCCAGACTTCCCTCTCCCCAGCCACTTCGTCCAGCTCCTCCCGGGGGATCCCGAGGCGTTCCCAGTCCAGCCGGGAGACATAGTCTTCCCAACGTGTCCTGGGTCTTCCCCGTGGCCTCCTACCGGTCGGACGTGCCCTAAACACCTCCCGAGGGAGGCGTTCGGGTGGCATCCTGACCAGATGCCCGAACCACCTCATCTGGCTCCTCTCCATGTGGAGGAGCAGCGGCTTTACTTTGAGCTCCCCCCGGATGGCAGAGCTTCTCACCCTATCTCTAAGGGAGAGACCCACCACCCGGCGGAGGAAACTCATTTGGGCCGCTTGTACCCGTGATCTTGTCCTTTCGGTCATAACCCAAAGCTCATGACCATAGGTGAGGATGGGAACGTAGATCGACCGGTAAATTGAGAGCTTTGCCTTCCGGCTCAGCTCCTTCTTCACCACAATGGATTGATACAGCGTCCGCATTACTGAAGACGCCGCACCGATCCGCCTGTCGATCTCACCATCCACTCTTCCCTCACTCATGAACAAGACTCCCAGGTACTTGAACTCCTCCACTTGGGGCAAGATCTCCTCCCCAACCCGAAGATGGCATTCCACCCTTTTCCGGGCGAGAACCATGGACTCGGACTTGGAGGTGCTGATTCTCATCCCAGTCGCTTCACACTCGGCTGCGAACCGATCCAGCGAGAGCTGAAGATCAACAAGAAACAATGACTTGCATGATCCTTCAAGATACACTGAAACACAATGAAAGTGGTGGCATTAGTCTCTATGTTATTACTTCACAACATAGAGGCTAATGCCACCACTTTAGCTCATAATACAATAATTGTTTGTTCCCAAATAATTTGAAGTTGCACAGATTACATTTTGGGCACGTATGTGACTAAAATGGTTGTAAATTAAAGCCCTGGAAATATGACTTAATTACTTGAATTAAAGTAATATCTGGATCGGGATAATTTGGCTTAAATATAATAAATTCATATATATATATATATATATAATGGCAAGCCGTTAAGGAAATTAAATATATATGGAAGTCTGAATAGAAATGAAAAAGGTTTATATATACTGTAAATAAGAAAGACTTAGAGTCCGTCTGCTGATCTGAAAAAGAGCCAAAGCTGTCAAAGAGCTGAGGGACCATCTTCAAAGTGCAATGCTGAAACAAATAATGCAAACAATAAAATGTAACTGAGAGGGCTTGAGTTTAACGTAGTCCCGTCGTCCCGGGGACGGTAAAAAAAAAATGCATGGGACGAAATGAAATGCTCCCCGGGACGATGGCTTTTAACCATTTGTTTTCTTTTTCTTTTTATGTATTTATTCATTTTACATTTTATATTAAATGTCTTGGTTTTTCCTCCCTCTGAAAATACAATACAATAAAAAAATATATATTTAATTATGTTTTTTTCATTATTTTAACAATAGGCTAATGTATATTACCGTATTTTCCGCACTATAAGGCGCACCTAAAAACCACAAATTTTCTCAAAAGCTGACAGTGCGCCTTATAACCCGGTGCGCTTTATATATGGATTAATATTAAGATTCATTTTCATAAAGTTTAGGTCTCGCAACTACGGTAAACAGCCGCCATCTTTTTTCCCCGTAGAAGAGGAAGTGCTTCTTCTTCTACGCAAGCAACCGCCAAGGTAAGCACCCGCCCCCATAGAACAGGAAGCGCTTCTTCTTCTACTGTAAGCAACCACCCGCCCGCATAGAAGAAGAAGAAGCGCGCGGATATTACCGTACGTTTCATTTCCTTT
This sequence comes from Nerophis lumbriciformis, assembly GCF_033978685.3. Lineage (NCBI taxonomy): Eukaryota > Metazoa > Chordata > Actinopteri > Syngnathiformes > Syngnathidae > Nerophis > Nerophis lumbriciformis. The sequence continues at coordinate 33,987,772 of NC_084575.2, forward strand.
GTGTGTTTACATCTGTAAAGACCACAAAATGGCTCCTACTAAGCGACAGGGATCCGGTTCATGAAAAGACGCAATCTCTCCATCCGCACACAGACTACTATTTCACAGCAACTGCCTAAAGACTTTCAAGAAAAGCTGGCTACTTTCCGTGCATATTGTAAAAACAAGATAGCTGAAAAAAAGATCCGGCCAGAGAACATTATCAACATGGACGAGGTTCCACTGACTTTTGATATTCCTGTGAACCGCACTGTGGATACAACGGGAGCACGTACGGTGAATATTCGCACCACAGGGAATGAGAAGTCATCCTTCACTGTGGTTCTAGCTTGCCATGCTAATGGCCAGAAACTTCCACCCATGGTGATATTCAAAAGGAAGACCTTGCCAAAAGAGACCTTTCCAGCCGGCGTCATCATAAAAGCTAACTCGAAGGGATGGATGAAGAAAAGATGAGCGAGTGGTTAAGGTAAGTTTAAGTTTACGCGAAGAGGCCGGGTGGCTTTTTTCACGCAGCTCCGTCCATGTTGATATACGACTCCATGCGCGCCCACATCACGCTGGTTTTTAATATATTATTAAAGCTTGACTGACCTATCTGACTGTTTTTTTGACATTCCTTTAGCGCAGTTAGATGCGGCTTATAACACGGGGCGTCTTATAGGTGGACAAAGTTTTGAAATATGCCGTTCATTGAAGGCGCGGCTTATAACCCGGTGCGCCTTATGGTGCGGAAAATACGGTACTTTATATAGACTCTACCAGAAACACAAAACTTAAAAACTAAATTATTTACAATTGCAGACACAAGGTTTCGTGCAGCTTCACTCATTGTAAAGGAAGACGGACGTCCACGCAGGAGAAAAATGACTACAAAGATGGTGTCTGGGTTTTTCTAATATATATATATATATATATATATATATATATATATATATATATATATATATATATATATATATATGTATATGTATGTATGTCGCAAAGAAAATGCGGACTGGATTTTGAGTGATGTGGGCATTTTCTATATGAACAAGTGGAATGGATTGGATACCGACGCACTAAAGGGGCTCTCTACCTTACGCTATGAAGTGAGGGGAAACTGAGTGAATAATGACCAGTTGTATACTTATTTATTTAAACTCATATTCGGGCCACTTTATAATGAATATGTCGGCATGTATTTGTAAAAAAAAAAAAAAAAATTGTCCCCAAATTATTTAGGGGGGCATAAGAATATTTTAGGGGGGCTTGAGCCCCCCTAAAACAGGCCTAACAACGCCAATGACGCTGAATTAGTGGGAGCCCAGGCCTTGTTTCTTTGCAATGAGATGCAGTTGAAAATCAGCCTTTGGCGACTATCGGTCACATTTTTATTTTGTACATTCATTCATGTGCTTTGCATCATGTCACAAAGTTAGAAAACATCTAACAAATGGCAACTTCCTATGAGGAGTTTTATTGGGGTTAGGGTTAGGTTTATATAAACAAGCTCATTGGTGTGCTTAGTGGGACAGGAGAAAGTTAAGTCAGAGAAAATGCAGTCGTTTATAAATGGTTTAATGTTTCTCTGCGGCCCGGTAGCAAATGCGTCACGGACCCCGACCGGTGGTTGGGGACCACTGGTATAGGGCTTTTGTTTAGAATGCCCCCCCCCCCCCCCCCCCGGATGCCTTCCTGGGGAGGTATTTAGGCTACGTCCGACAGGTAGGAAGCCACGGGACAGAACCAGGGCATGTTGGAGAGACTATGTCTCCCAGCTTGCTTGGGAATGCCTTGGGATCCCCCAGGATGCTTAGTCTGCTGCCCATGCGATTCGGGTTTTAAGCTGAATGGACGGCATGCTTAACTCTCAATCAAAAAATTGTGGGTTGCAGGTTTGAGCCCTTGAATACGCCAAAGTGCAATTAGCACAGTTACAATTGAACTACAGCCGTACCCATACTTGCCAACCTTGAGACCTCCGATTTCGGGAGGTGGGGGGGTGGGGTGTGGGGGCGGGGGCGGGGGCGTGGTCGGGGGTGGGGCTGGGGGGCGTGGTTGGGGGCGTGGTTAAGATATTTATATATATATATATATATATATATAAGAAATACTTGACTTTCAGTGAATTCTAGCTATATATATATATATATATATATATATATATATATATATATATATATATATATATATATATATATATATAAATAAAATAAATACTTGAATTTCAGTGTTCATTTATTTACACATATACACACACATAACACTCATCTACTCATTGTTGAGTTAAGGGTTGAATTGTCCATCCTTGTTCTATTTTCTGTCACTATTTCAGAACACACACATTATACAAATATACATTATAAAATCAATAAGAAAAGGGGAGCTCTAATTTGGGAGTCTGAATTAGGATCAGAAGTTCCTATATAAACATTGCGCACTCACGTCGCCATTTTGTATTGATTACTGCAGCTGTGCACTGGATTCATTCACAAATACAAACTACAACTCACAAACACTTTAGAGTTAGGCTCCACCATCAGAATGCGTACTTAAACTTATAAAGATCACATGGATATTATTCAGCGAGTTGATTCACCAAAACTAACCTGTTATACAGGAGGAAAAAGCACACAGGACGCTTCAATTGTTCTCAGACTGGTCGCGCTCATCAGAATGACAAGACACTTCCGGTCTGCAGGTGATAGCATTCAATTGGGAAGAAACGCCCTACTGCCCCCTACTGACCAATGTGAATACTGATAAATGTGTAATGACAGCTCCAAAAACGAATTCAAACCACAAAATAAAATAAATAAATCAACACAAAAATGTGACACATTATGGGTGGGTCACATATGCATGTACAGTAGATGGCAGTATTGTCCTGTTTAAAAGTGTCACAACATTGCTGTTTACGGCAGACGAACTGCTTTACGGTAGACGCTGTTGTTGTGTGTTGTCAACACGTCACTCAGGTCCGCATGGAGCTGGAGGGGGCGTGGCCTCCAGCTATGCCTGAATTTCGGGAGTTTTTAGGGAGGAAATTTGTCCCGGGAGGTTTTCGGGAGAGGCGCTGAATTTCGGGAGTCTCCCGGAAAATCCGGGAGGGTTGGCAAGTATGGCCGTACCTTAACTTAGGAACTCCATTCATGCCACAAACAAGCTCTTAAATCAGCCCCGCTCATTAAAATACATTTAAAATCAATGTATTTGCTTGGCCTTCCCAAAACACCAGGATGACATTTAGCCTTGGAAAAAGAAAAACTTAACTTTCAACTAAGAAATATTGCTTGAAAAACATTTCAATAGCATGTACTAAAAACAACTACAGTAGTTTTGTGAAATATTGTAATACACTGTTCAACATTTTCCTTTTGTGGGTATCTCCTACGGCCTGAGACTTTGTCGTGTAACAATAGGAACTAGGAAGTAGTTGTTGATGTTTTTGAGTGACAGACCAGAGATGTCTCACAGACTGGGAGTAGTTGGAACATGGAGGGGCAGAGTGGTCCAGAGCTTAGGGCCGACCACAGAGAAGGCCCTGTCTCCCCTGGTTTTAAGTCTCGTCTTGGGCACCACAAGCTGGAGCAGGTTCTCGGACCTCAGAGCGCGTGCAGGAGTGTAAATTTAGATGAGGTCTTCAGGAGGCACCAGTCCAGCCACACTCCACTCTTCATCAACGGCACAGCAGTGGAGATGGTAAGCAGCACCAAGTTCCTGGGGGTGCAGATAACTGACAATATGACCCGTTCTCACCACGTTCTACAGAGGCACTATAGAGAGCCTACTGACCAACTGCATCTCTGTCTGGACTGGAGCCTGCAATGCCTCGGACTGGAAGTCTCTCCAGAGAGTGGTGAGGACGGCGGAAAAGATCCTCTTCTTCCTATCCGGGAAATCGCCAAAAGCCGCTGCCTGACCAGGGCTCAGAAAATCTGCAAAGACTCCTCCCACACACACCAAGGACTGTTTTCACTGCTTGACTCTAGAAAGAGGTTCCGCAGCCTCCGTAGCAGAACCTCCAAGTTCTGTAACAGCTTCTTCCCTCAGGCCGTAAGACTCTTGAATGCATCAAAATAATCCCCTCAATTCCCCCCCCAAAAAAACTGATTAACTGGCTGGAATATAAAGACAATATAACATACATCCATAAACGTGGATGCATATGCAAAAGTGCAATATATTTATCTGTACAGTAATCTATTTATTTATATATGTACCTTATTGCTCTTTTATCCTACACTACCATGAGCTAATGCAGGGGTGCTCATTACGTCGATCGCGATCTACCGGTCGATCTCGGAGGGTGTGTCAGTCGATCACCAGCCAGGCATTAAAAAAATAGTCCTAAAAATGAGCGATCATAAATCTTCACTATGACGTCACTTTCGTCACTTGATTGACATTCACGGAACCCGAGGGTCTTGTGAGATGACGCTGGCTGCTGCCAGCTCACTAAAATTACCGACTGGAAGGCGAGAAACACTTTATTTCAACAGACTCTGGCGCCGTACCTGTCGTCAAAACTCCAAAGAACGACTGCACAGTTGCACAATAAAAGCTCTGCTTCATCCTGCCTGCGCTACCAAAATAAGAGTCTCAGAAAGCTGCCGTGCACAAGCTAGCAAGCTACGGAGTTTGCCGACAATGTATTTCTTGTAAAGTGTATACAAAGGAATACGGAAGCTGGACAAATAAGATGCCAAAAACCAACCACTTTCATGTGGTATTGGACAGAAAGGAGGACTTTTTTCTCCTCCTTTCGAAAATGCGGACGTTATCATCACCACTGTCTGATTCCTATCAATGCAAGTCATCAGAATCAGGTAATACACCAACTTAAATTCTTGTCTTCATGAAAGAAAGGAATCTATATGTGTTCAACATGCCTGTATTATCTTTAAACACCTGTAACTTGTTAACAATATTAACTATATGTGTTAAACATGCTTGTATTATCTTTAAACACCTTTAAGTTGTTAACAATATTAACTATTTGTGTTGAACATGCTTGTATTATCTTTAACCACAGGCCCGGCCCTAACCAATCTGGCGCCCTAGGCAAGATTTTAGGTGCCCCCCCCCCCCCCCCCCCCCCCCCCCCCCCCCCACATCGGCAGTGAAGTGTATATACTCACAAGAAACTGAATAGCTTTGTCTTTGACCTTTTTTTTTACTTACAACTATACCTAATATATAAAGGGGTGGAAAAGTGACTATTACCTGCAGGGCAAACATTAGCTAACCAGAAGGCAATAACAATGTAAACAAAAAACACCTGCTTAAAAGATCTAATACAAATGTCCCTGAGGAATGTAAGGTGGGAGTACTGTAATTACCTAACGTTACATTATTATTTTCCATAAAAATTTAGCCCCCTCCACAATATTAACCCGACGTTAAAACAGAACTAGCTATTTATTGATTAGCAATTGCCGAATCATGTAACATTAGCTTAATGCTAAAAAGCCAGCTACTATCATATTCTGTAACAGACAAATAATTTCATGTAGGCTAACGTTACCTACCTGCTACCTCTGTCTTTTCTCGTTTCTCCTCCTCTTCTTTTCTCTTTTTTCTTCCCTGGGCACCTGACAGTTTTGGCCGTTTTGACATCTTGTGTTGATTTTTTGATGTGGTGACGTCCAAAAAGAGTCATGATACGGGAAGGGAGGGGGCGCACCGTGCGAGGGGGGGGGGGGCGTAATGTTGTAACAAATAATATTTCTATTAAATAGGCTTTACTTTGCATTTTAATTAACGTGGGATTATTTTTTGTATTTAGAAATAATAGTACCAACTTTTTTTTTTTCTTTTTTTTTTCTCCAACATTTGTGGCACTGGCATGGCGCCCCCTGATGGACGGCGCCCTTAGCATTTGCCTATACGGCCTATGCCACGGGACGGCCCTGTTTAACCACCTTTAAGTTGTTAACAATATTAACTATATGTGTTAAACATGCTTGTATTATCTTTAAACACCTTTAACTTGTTAACAATATTAACTATATGTGTTAAACATGCTTGTATTATCTTTAACCACCTTTAAGTTGTTAACAATATTAACTATTTGTGTTAAACATGCTTGTATTATTTTTAACCACCTTTAACTTGTTAACAATATTAACTATATGTGTTAAACATGCTTGTATTATCATTAAACACCTGTAACTTGTTAACAATATTAACTATATGTGTTAAACATGCTTGTATTATCTTTAACCACCTTTAAGTTGTTAACAATATTAACTATATGTGTTAAACATGCTTGTATTATCTTTAACAACCTTTAAGTTGTTAACAATATTAACTATATGTGTTAATCATGCTTGCATTATCTTTAAACACCTTTAAGTTGTTAACAATATTAACTATTTGTGTTAAACATGCTTGTATTATTTTTAACCACCTTTAACTTGTTAACAATATTAACTATATGTGTTAAACATGCTTGTAATATCTTTAAACACCTGTAACTTGTTAACAATATTAACTATATGTGTTAAACATGCTTGTATTATCTTTAACCACCTTTAATTTGTTAACAATATTAACTATATGTGTTAAACATGCTTGCATTATCTTTAAACACCTTTAAGTTGTTAACAATATTAACTATTTGTGTTAAACATGCTTGTATTATTTTTAACCACCTTTAACTTGTTAACAATATTAACTATATGTGTTAAACATGCTTGCATTATCTTTAAACACCTTTAACTTGTTAACAATATTAACTATATGTGTTAAACATGCTTGCATTATCTTTAAACACCTTTAACTTGTTAACAATATTAACTATATGTGTTAAACATGCTTGCATTATCATTAAACACCTTTAACTTGTTAACAAAAACATATATTTCATAAATAAGTAAATATAAATGATATATATGAATGAGGTAGATCCCCACGACTTGATCAATTGAAAAGTAGCTCGCCTGCAGAAAAAGTGTGAGCACCCCTGAGCTAATGCAACGAAATCGTGTTCTTATCTGTACTGTAAAGTTCAAATTTGAATGACAATAAAAGGACGTCTAAGTCTACCTTGTGTATGAAAATAGACCCGTTCATCGACAGGCATTCTCCGTGTACAATCTGTCATTGCACTTTCATTAGCTTAATTAGGAGACACAATTATCTGCACATAAACTGAGTAAATCCGTTTTGCGTGCACCAGGAAGTTTGCACATGTTTTACTACTTGAAAATCTTGAGTAGATGAAGCCCGAACTGTTGCTCTAAATGTGTTAATTAAAAATGTAAAGACACAAAATGCGTTGGTGGTGGAGACATTACAATTTTTCGTCTGTGCAAATACTTTTTTGTGTGTATTAGCCGTGGTTGGGTGAATATGTAAATTCTTATGTCAACAGATGAGGAAGCTTCTTCTTTGTTCTACAGCAGTGCTAGCAGGCTGGCCTCTTTATGGCACTCTCCACTGATCTGAAGTTCCAAATGCACCATCAATTCTAAATTAAGCCAGTTGGGCGGCGTGGGGGGGGGGGCGGCACATTTTTTTTGACAAACATGACCTCCCCTCTGCGGCAGGGAGGATTATAAAGAACAAAAGTTGGTCCAATCGCCGCACTAGGGTTTAAGAGTATTCCGGTGACAGATTAGAACATCTTTCACCCGCCGGAGGAGATAAGAGAGCATCATTTCCACCGCTAACATACACGTTGGGAAAGCTTCAAGCCCCTTCGCCCCGCCCCCCTCAACTTCTGTGTGTGTAATGCCCAAGTGGGTTATCAAGGGTTGGAAGAATCCTTGTGTTCTGGCTCAAGTGTCCTGCTCAACTGTTTGCCTGCTCTGACTTCCTTATTATCCCTCATAATTACAAATATGTCAGACGTGTCTCGCCGCCACGTGCTAACACCACTGCACGGGCGTGTTGCTGAAGATGTATCGTCCCTCTCGCTCAATTAGATCTTCGTGCTCCAGGTTAATAGAACTTCTGATTGGACCAGCATTGGTTTCCCGAGTTGTTGACCTTGTCTTTATCTGCTGCTGCAGAGCGCAGTTGTTTTTCCCGCCGCCAAGAGGACGACCCCAGAGCGCCGTGTGCTTCATTCCACTTGAAATGAGTGAGGGGATCCGGTTTGGTGGCTGCAGGATTAGGTCTCTGCTTTTTGCAGATGATGTGGTCCTGATGGCTTCATCTGGCCAGGATCTTCAGCTCTCACGGGATCGGTTCGCAGCTGAGTGTGAAGCGACTGGGATGAGAATCAGCACCAAGTCCGAGTCCATGGTTCTCGCCCGGAAAAGGGTGAAGTGCCATCTCCGGGTTGGGGAGGAGACCCTGTCCCAAGTGGAGGAGTTCAAGTACCTGGGAGTCTTGTTCACGAGTGAGGGAAGAGTGGATGGTGAGATCGAGAGGCGGATTGGTGCGGCGTCTTCAGTAATGCGGACGCTGTATCGATCCGTTGTGGTGAAGAAGGAGCTGAGCCGGAAGGCAAAGCTCTCAATTTACCGGTCGATCTACGTTCCCATCCTCACCTATGGTCATGAGCTTTGGGTTATGACCAAAAGGACAAGATCACGGGTGCAAGCGGCCCAAATGAGTTTCCTCCGCCGGGTGGCGGGTCTCTCCCTTAGAGATAGGGTGAGAAGCTCTGTCATTCGGGGGGAGCTCAAAGTAAAGCCGCTGCTCCTCCACATGGAGAGGAGCCAGATGAGGTGGTTCAGGCATCTGGTCAGGATGCCACCTGAACGCCTCCCTAGGGAGATGTTGCAATGTTGTCCTTAAATAAAATTGTGAACATAGAAGACAACTTATCTTTTAGTAGTAAGTGTCAGGTTCAAACACCGAATTATCTGTTAAACAAGACAAGAAGAAAGGAATCAGGCAGAGACAGAGTTGAATTTTGCTCATGATGAGAGACGTATTGGGGCTGTACACTCAGTTACAGTTTCCCCCTACACTCTAAGGTACAGTCCCACATGCTCCTCTATTTATTCGGGAGGTCCCTAGTTAACATCACTGATGCTGCTTCTGAAGGGAGGGCTAATGCAAGCAGGCCCAGTACGGGGCTCTGAAAATAAGCTTTTTTAATGTGTGGAGACCTTTTTTTTTTTTTTTTTTTACCAATCCTCTACACAAGTACAGGAATAGCCCGAGACACGTACCTGAATATGTCGTCTCAGGCCTTGTCATGCTGCTTCTAAACTGTTGCAGCTTTCAATTACTTTCTCTCAAGTACCTTGTATTGAATTATTTTATTGTTTTTACTCTGGGTACTTTTGTACTCTTACTTTTGTTTTGTTTTGTTGTTTTGAGTGACAGCAGGGGTAGGGGATGAAGAGGGTTTGGATCTGTTCTGTTAATGTGAATGTGAATGTGAAAATCAATAAAAAGAACTATGAAAGAAAGAAAGAAAGAAAGAAAGAAAGAAAGAAAGAAAGAAAGAAAGAAAGAAAGAAAGGACAGATTAAAAAATAATAATACAATTTTTTTTTTTTTTCTTTTATATATCCTGACTGTGTACTTAGGATTAGAGAATAAACATCATCGCCCCAGTCTGAGTTCAAGAGACTTCTGGGGCGGGTTATCATCCAGAATGTCTCTGTACTTTGCTGCATTCATCTTTCCCTCTATCCTGACTAGTCTCCCAGTTCCCGCTGCTAAAAAAAACATCCCCACCACGCTTTACCATGAATTGATTAACGTGGACCCCCACTTAAAGGGGAACATGATCACAATTTCAGAAGAGTTAAAACCATTAAAAATCAGTTCCCAGTGGCTTATTTTATTTTTCGAAGTTTTTTTCAACATTTTACCCATCACGCAATATCCCTAAAAAAAGCTTCAAAGTGCCTGATTTTAACCATCGTTATATACACCCGTCCATTTTCCTGTGACGTCACATAGTGAAGCCAACACAAACAAACATGGCGCATAGAACAGCAAGCTATAGCGACATTAGCTCGGATTCAGACTCGGATTTCAGCGGCTTAAGCGAAATTGAAGAAGAAACTGAAGCTATTGAGCCACATCGGTTTGAACCGTATGCAAGCGAAACCGACGAAAACGACACGACAGCCAGCGACACGGGAGAAAGCGAGGACGAATTCGGCGATCGCCTTCCAACCAACGATTGGTATGTGTTTGTTTTTAAGTGTTGTAATGTTTTTAAGCTAAATTATTGGTAAACACAGTTTATGTATAATAATTTACGTAAAACCGCGAGTAATGAATAAAGTTTTCATCAATTAATATATTCTGTAGACATACCCTCATCCGCTCTTTTTTTTCTGAAAGCTGATCTGTCCAGTTTTGGAGTTGATGTCAGCAGGCCAGGGAAGCTAGGGTCGATAGGGGGTTTAGCTCGCTCGTCTGCGGGAACAAACTGCCGTCATTGCTTGCCGTGCTACCGAGGTCCTTTGTCCCTGAATTGCTCACACACTCCGGCAGATTCAATGGGGGTCTGGCGGCAGATTTCTTTGACTTTATCGTTGGAAATGCATCTGCTTTGAGTGTCGCAGGATATCCACACATTCTTGCCATCTCTGTCGTAGCATAGCTTTCGTCGGTAAAGTGTGCGGAACAAACGACTGACCATTTTTCGTCGGCTTTCCCCACACCCTCGTATTTTGAACAAATTTCGTCCAATTTCTTGCCAGTTTCGCATCTTTGGGCCACTGGTGCAACTTGAATCCGTCCCTGTTGGTGTTGTTACACCCTCCGACAACACACCGACGAGGCATGATGTCTCCAAGGTACGGAAAACAGTCGAAAAAACGGAAAATAACAGAGCTGATTTGACTCGGTGTTTGAGAAAATGGCGGATTGCTTCCCGATGTGACGTCACAGCTCCGAGAGCGAATAATAGAAAGGCGTTTAATTCGCCAAAATTCACCCATTTAGAGTTCGGAAATCGGTTAAAAAAATATATGGTCTTTTTCCTGCAACATCAAGGTATATATTGACGCTTACATAGGTCTGCTGATAATGTTCCCCTTTAAACAAGTTGAAAAACGTATTGTGGTGTTACCATTTAGTGGTCAATTGTACGGAATATGTACTGTACTCATTAAAGTCTCAATCAATCAATCAATTCACCACGGTGCCTGGTTTCATCCTCACACCTAAGAGTTCAGTCTTGGTCTCATAAGACCAGAGAATTTTGTTTCTCAAGGTCTGAGAGTCTTTCAGGTGCATTTTGGCAAACTCCACGATACAAACCTGATTGGTGGATTGCCGCAGAGATGCATGTTATCGGGTTTTTGGTCACCTTCCTGGCTCGGGCCCTTCTGCCCTGATCGCTCAGTTTAGACGGCCGGCCAGCTCGAGGAAGAGTCCTGTTGTTTCCATACGTCTGATGGAGGCCATTGTGCTCATTGGGACCTTCAAGGCAGCAGGTATTTTTACATACCCTTCCTCACATCCCCCACACCCTTCCCTTCAGCTTTAAGCGACATTTAAACCAGTTTGGGTGGCACTGGGAGCAGGTGGGTAAAGCGTCTTGCCCAAGGACACAACAGCATTGGGATGGAACCTGGAACCCTCAAGTTGCTGCCCTGGTCTGTAGACAATTCTTACAACTTCATTCTTGGTTTCTACTCTGCCACGCGGTCAAGTATGGGACTTCATATTTAGACAGGTGTGTACCTTTCCAAATCATGTCCGACCGATTTAAATTACCACAGGTTGACCCCAATTAAACTCAGAGGTGGGTAGTAACGCGCTACATTTACTCCGTTACATCTACTTGAGTAACTTTTGGGATAAATTGTACTTCTAAGAGTAGTTTCAATGCAACATACTTTTACTTCTACTTGAGTATATTTATAGAGAAGAAACGCTACTTTTACTCCGCTACTTTTATCTACATTCAGCTCGCTACTCGCTACTGATTTTTATCCATCTGTTAATGCACGCTTTGTTTGTTTTGGTTTGTCAGACAGACCTTCAAAGTAGGATCTATCGCATGCCTGCGTTTCACCAATCAAATGCAGTCACTGGTGACGTTTGACTCCGTTTCACCAACCAAACAGAGCCAGGCGGTCACATGATTAACAAGCTTAAGCTTACATGAAGTCAACGTCAAATTTGAGGAAGCACATGGCTATAAGTAACGTTAGTAGATATTTTGGCTGTCACCGTAGGCAGATGTTAGCTTCCCTGCTATGAATCACTGTCAAATGTACATCGTGTGGGGACATTTATTAACGCACTGCAGCCTCATAGACAGACAGAGAGACACACACACACACACACACACACATGCATAGAAACACCAATCAGAAGTGCACAGTGTGTTCCCAGGTGCAGCCCACACCTATCAGTTTATGGTTTGCGTAAAGGCTAACTTGTTATTTTCCTTTGTAATCTCTGCCTACTGAGCCTATGGTGCTGTTAAGTTATTGTGGCTCAATTTGCTTTAATTTTTTTTATGTTAATGTATTATTATTTAATAAATATTATTGTTTTATTTGCTTAAGAGATATTCCTGGCTCTGAATTTGCTCATTGCTATTTTTATGTTTTTGTGCATTTATTTGTTGCCGTCATCATTAAACGAACAGGTTACTCATCAGTTACTCAGTACTTGAGTAGTTTTTCCACAACATACTTTTTACTTTTACTCAAGTAAATATTTGGGTGACGACTCCTTACTTTTACTTGAGTAATAAATCTCTAAAGTAACAGTACTCTTACTTGAGTACAATTTCTGGCTACTCTACCCACCTCTGATTAAACTGCAGGATTTTCTCAAGGATGATCAGTTGATTCAGGATTCACCTGAGCTCACTTTTGAATAAATACTTATGTACATGTGATTTCCTAGTTTTTTATTTTTATTACATTTGCAAAACTTTCTAAAAAAAAAAAACCCAAAAAAAACCGTTTTCACATTGTCATTATGTGGTATTGTGTGTAGAATTTTGAGGACCATTATTCCATTTTTGGAATAGGCCTGCAACGTAACAAAATGTGCGCGCTGTGAATACTTTCCAAATTGCACTGTACAGCATACTTGCCAACCCTCCCGGATTTTCCGGGAGACTCCCGAAATTCAGCGCCTCTCCCGAAAACCTCCCGGGACAAATTTTCTCCCAAAATTCAGGCGGAGCTGGAGACCACGCCCCCTCCAGCTCCATGCGGACCTGAGTGACGTGTTGACAGCCTGTTCTCAAGTCCGCTTTCCCACCATATAAACAGCTAATGATCGAGGGCGAGTTCTTGGTTTCTTATGTGGGTTTATTGTTAGGCAGTTTCATTAACGTCCTCCCAGCGCGGTAACAACACACAACAACAGCAGTCAAGTTTCCGTCCCCCGTAAAGCATTTCGTCCGCCGTAAACAGCAATGTTGTGACACTCTTAAACAGGACAATACTGCCATCTACTGTACATGCATATGTGACCCACCCATAATGTGTCACATTTTTGTGTTGATTTATTTATTTTATTTTGTGGTTTGAATTCGTTTTTGGAGCTGTCATTACACATTTATCAGTATTCACATTGGTCAGTAGGGGGCAGTAGGGCGTTTCTTCCCAATTGAATGCTATCACCTGCAGACCGGAAGTGTCTTGTCATTCTGATGAGAGCGACCAGTCTGTGAACAATTGAAACGTCCTGTGTGCTTTTTCCTCCTGTATAACAGGTTAGTTTTGGTGAATCAACTCACTGAATAATATCCATGTGATCTTTATAAGTTTAAGTACACATTCTGATGGTGGAGCCTAACTCTAAAGTGTTTGTGAGTTGTAGTTTGTATTTGTGAATGAATCCAGTGCACAGCTGCAGTAATCAATACAAAAAGGCGGCGTGAGTGCGCAATGTTTATATAGGAACTTCTGATCCTAATTCAGACTCCCAAATTAGAGCTCCCGTTTTCTTATTGATTTTATAATGTATATTTGTATAATGTGTGTGTTCTGAAATAGTGACAGATAATAGAACAAGGATGGACAATTCAACCCTTAACTCAACAATGAGTAGATGAGTGTTATGTGTGTGTACATGTGTAAATAAATAAACACTGAAATTCAAGTATTTCTTTTATTTATTTATATATATATATATATGTGTATACATATATATATATATATATATATATATATATATATATATATATATATATATATATATATATATATATATATATATATGTAATAAAATATATATATATATAGCTAGAATTCACTGAAAGTCAAGTATTTCTTATATATATATATATATATGTGTATATATATATATATATATATATATATATATATATATATATATATATATATATATATATATATATATATATATATATATGGTTTATATCGTGGTTAAGATATATATATATATATATATATATATATATATATATATATATATATATATATATATATATATATATATCTTAACCACGCCCCCCACCTCCCGAAATCGGAGGTCTCAAGGTTGGCAAGTATGCTATACAGACTTCTCTTTTTCCAAAGTGTGCAAGAATGAAAACACCTGAACCCGTAAGTGCGTAATAACAGAAGAATGAAGTAGTAATTGCATGCAGTAACACGACAGCGCCACAGGGTGTCAGTAAATGTCTCCATCAAATGAGCAGCACGGCGCTCTTGAAAACGATATAAGAGAGCAAAATTGCGGTCATAGGAACAGTGAAAATTATATATTCCATCCATCCATTTTCTACCGCTTGTCCCTTTTCGGGCTCACAGGGCTATAATAATTTAATTTGCCATTTAAAGACAATAAATTCCCAGAAAAAAATGAACGCTGTGCTAATTTATAACACTGAAGACGGATAAAAAAAACTCACAAATTGCAGGTCATATTACAAAACAAATTGAGTAATTGTTAAACAAAAGGTTGTATTAATTCATAAATTATTAGTTCTTATATTTTGGACCGCCAGCACAGACATTAAGCAAATATTCCAATTTAGATGACATGTCAACTTAATGTGTATTATATTTATGCATGAGAATATTTTGTTGTAAACCATGAGATGTGTGTGTTAAAATCGTGGTTGTTTTTACAAATGTGAACAAGAGCATGTTGTCAATGTGTGATGATGTAAATCAGTGTTTTTCAACCACTGTGCCGCAGCACACTAGTGTGCCGTGAGATACAGTCTGGTGTGCTGTGGGACAGGCACGTGCACACATAGGGCCCTATGGGTGCTTGAGCCCCTGCCCTTTTTTGCCTCTCTTAAAAAGTGCCCTCTGCCTGTGTGTGTGTGTGTGTGTGTGTGTGTGTGTGTGTGTGTGTGTGTGTGTGTGTGTGTGTGTGTGTGTGTGTGTGTGTGTGTGTGTGTGTGTGTGTGTGTGTTTTTTCTTTAAATAACATTAATAAATTCCTGTCAGGGATGTAAAAAAAAACAGCGGTACAAAAACTCCACGTTTTCTTGTAATACCGGGTTGTTTGAGCCTGCCGCTTCCGCCAGAGAGAGAGAGAGAGAGAGGGCGAGTGAGTGAGTAAGTGAGAGGAGAGAGAGCCAACTGCGCCCCTGAGGAGACGTGACAGTGGAGCAACTTGAACCTGTGAGTTATGGTCCAGTCGCCCTCCACTTATTCAGCATCTAATATGGGTAACATTTCAGAAAAACGCTGTATTATTCTATTATTCAATGTGTCAGTTTCTGTTTTTGCCAAACGTCGGAGCACGGCGCATCAATTGAGCACAGCACATCAATTCCGCACAGAGCAGAGCGGATCGTGCGGGACAGGAAGTAGTGTACAAAATACAAAATAAAACACCAGGTTAATTTTCAAAATAAAATGCACTGTCTTTACAGCGGATCACATTTCTCTCACAGTAGAGGTTTAGATATAAAGTTTATTGTGACTTTGCTATTACTGTGTGGGTTAACAAAATAATAATAATAATAATAATAATAGTGATAATAATAACAATAATAATAATAAGAATAATGATAATGATAATAATAATAATTATTATTATTATTACTATTATTATTATTAATAATAATTTCAGCATTCTGGGGATATAAGATGTAGGATATCAGTTAGGAATATTACCATCTGTATTTAAACTTGATTCATGTTGATTATGCCTGCAGCACAATGCCAAAAAAAGAAAGGATACAGAAAAGGAAGGAGAAGGAGCGCCAGGAAGCAGCTAAGGGTAGCAGACCTCTTAATGCATGGCTAAAACCAAGTACTAGCATCATGGAAGCCCTGAATTTACATTGAGGAGCATATTTGGGTATGGGTGGCCTCCATCCTACAGCCCTCTACTGGCCCCTGGTCCATATTTTTGGGCCTGTATTGCGTTTCAATTGTTTAGTCTGAGCATTAAGTGAGAAAGACCATAAGTTACAACTTGATGGTGTTTTCATCAAGTTAAGGGAAGAAGGACAGATTTTCTCATTGAATTTTTTTCCATTTGAGTATTTATTTTTTTATTTTTTTTCAAAGTTCATGTTGCACTGTTCAATGTTCAATATTAAAGTGCTTATCTTTAACAATAAATAGCCTAATAATAAACCAGTGTTTTGTTGCTTTTCATGTCTTCCAAGCCTATGATAATGTGAATTAACTCATTATGACAATAATTTGTTGACACAAAAGAAATGGCAATCACTTTTACCTACAAAGGACACACAGCTAAGTAGTTAGCTTCCTATTAGCAAATTTTATTTTACATTAATTTCCATATTGTGCAAAGGACCAAAAACAAATTTCCTGCCCTTTTCTGACATTGAGCCCCTGCCCCTCTATAATCATGTGCACGTCCCTGCTGTGGGAGATTATGTAGTTTCACCTATTTGGGTTAAAAATATTTTTTGCAAACCAGTACCGTATTTTTCGGACTATAAGTGGCAGTTTTTTTCATAGTTTGGCCGGGGGTGCGACTTATACTCAGGAGCGACTTATGTGTGAAATGATGAACACATTAGCGTAAAATATCAAATAATATTATGATGTCATTCACGTAAGAGACTAGACGTATAAGATTTCATGGGATTTAGCGATTAGGAGTGACAGATTGTTTGGTAAACGTATAGCATGTTCTATATGTTATAGTTGTATCACCAACACTATTTACATTGTACACCAATGATTGTAGGACTGTGCACCCTAACAATTATATGGTGAAATTTGCAGACGATACCGTCCTCCTAACCCTTCTACACAAGGATACAGACCCCTCTGTGTACCAAGACGAGATAGACCTATTTATTAGGTGGTGTGACACTAACCATCTTATTTTAAATGTGACCAAGACACAGGAAATGGTTTTGGATCCGAGGAAAGTGACTGACCATGAGCCAGTGGTCATCAAAAATCAGGAAATCACCCAGGTATCCTCATATAAATATTTAGGGGTTCATATTGATAATCTTCTCTGCTGGAAGACACATATTGACAAACTGTGCAATAGACTGCAACAGAGGCTATATTTTTTGCGAAGATTAAGATTGTACGGCGTAAGCAGCCACATCATGATGATTTTCTACCGTGCCATTGTAGAGAGCATCATTAGATACGGGATCACCTCATGGTTTGGCAACCTAACCGTTAAGCTAAAAAGCAAACTGGCCGGCATGCATAAAACGGCAATGAAAATCGTAGGGAGGAAAGAATATGAGCCTATACAGAGCATCTATGAGCAGGCAGTTAGGAAAAAAGCTAAGAAAATTATTTCCAACTCACAACACCCACTCTTTCCTGAATATGGAACCCTGCCATCAGGGAGAAGACTCCGGGTCCCACTATGCAAATCTAACCGCCTTAAATTATCATTTGTCCCAGCCTCCATTAAGCTGACCAACAATGTGCAATAGAATTTTAATACATAGGTTAGCACTTTTTTAGCACATAGCACTTTAGCACATAGCACTTTGGAACTAAGCACTTTAGCACACAGCACTTTATCCATGAGCTCTAGTGCAATGCACATTGGTACTTTATCTTTATCTCCATACTGTAGATTTTATGCCTCCATCAAAGTGCCACCTATGTCTATCAAGCTCCATGTTCTGATGTTTAAATGTTAGTTGTATGGTTGTGGTTGTGTCTGTGCTTGTGTTTTTGTTCTGTTGTTTTTGGGTATGTTAAGAAAGCAATGATGCACTGTGCCCAAGACAAATTTCCCCGCGGGGACAATAAAGTTGAACCTTGAACCTTATTTGAATGACTCTTACCATAATATGTTACGTTAACATACCAGTTGGTTATTTATGCCTCATATAACGTACACTTATTCAGCCTGTTGTTCACTATTCTTGATTTATTTTAAATTGCCTTTCAAATGTCTATTCTTGCTGTTGGCTTTTATCAAATACATTTCCCCCAAAAATGCAACTTATATATGTTTTTTTCCTTCTTTATTATGCATTTTCGGCCGGTGCGACTTATACTCCGAAAAATACGGTAATTATAATCTGCAAATAATGTGCCGTTGTTGAGTGGTCGGTGCTGTCTGGAGCTCGGCAGAGTAACCGTGTTATTCTCCTCAATATCAGTAGGTGGAAGCTGGTAGCTAATTGCGTCACAGATGTCGGGAACACGTCGCGTGAGACGACGATGGTTTGTCGTGATCACAATATGCAGACGACAGCGGGAGGCAGCGTGCAGGTAAAAAAGGTGTCTAATGCTTAAACCAAAAATAAACAGAAGGTGAGTGCCCCTTAGAAAAGGCATTGAAGCTTAGGGAAGGCTATGCAGAACAAAACTAAAACTGAACTGGCTACAAAGTAAACAAAAACAGAATGCTGGACGACAGCAAAGACTTACAGCGGGTGGAGAAGACGGCGTCCACAAAGTACATCCGTACATGACATGACAACAATGTCCACAAAAAAAAAAGATAGCGACAACTTAAATATTCATGACTGCTAGAACAAAGTGCAAACCCCGTTTCCATATGAGTTGGGAAATTGTGTTAGATGTAAATATAAACGGAATACAATGATTTGCAAATCATTTTCAACACATATTCAGTTGAATATGCTACAAAGACAACATATTTCATGTTCAAACTCAAAAACTTAATTTTTTTTTTGCAAATAATAATTAACTTAGAATTTCATGGCTGCAACACGTGTCAAAGTAGTTGGGAAAGGGCATGTTCACCACTGTGTTACATCACATTTCCTTTTAACAACACTCAGTAAAGGTTTGGGAACTGAGGAGACACATTTTTGAAGCTTCTCAGGTGGAATTCTTTCCCATTCTTGCTTGATGTACAGCTTAAGTTGTTCAACAGTCCGGGGGTCTCTGTTGTGCTATTTTAGGCTTCATAATGTGCCACACATTTTCAATGGGAGACAGGTCTGGACTACAGACAGGCCAGTCTAGTACCCTCACTCTTTTACTATGAAGCCACGTTGATGTAACACATTGCTTGGCATTGTCTTGCTGAAATAAGCAGGGGCGTCCATGGTAACGTTGCTTGGATGGCAACATATGTTGCTCCAAAACCTGTATGTACCTTTCAGCATTAATGGCGCCTTCACAGATGTGTAAGTTACCCATGTCTTGGGCACTAATACACCCCCATACCATCACACATGCTGCCTTTTACACTTTGCGCCTATAACAATCCGGATGGTTCTTTTACCTCTTTGGTCCGGAGAACACAACATCCACAGTTTCCAAAAACAATTTGAAATGTGGACTCGTCAGACCACAGAACACTTTTCCACTTTGTATCAGTCCATCTTAGATGAGCTCAGGCCCAGCGAAGCCGACGGCGTTTCTGGGTGTTGTTGATAAACGGTTTTCGCCTTGCATAGGAGAGTTTTAACTTGCACTTACAGATGTAGCGACCAACTGTAGTTACTGACAGTGGGTTTCTGAAGTGTTCCTGAGCCCCATGTGGTGATATCCTTTACACACTGATGTGGCTTGTTGATGCAGTACAGCCCGAGGGATCGAAGGTCACGGGCTTAGCTGCTTACGTGCAGTGATTTCTCCAGATTCTCTGAACCCTTTGATGATATTACGGACCGCAGATGGTGAAATCCCTAAATTCCTTGCAATAGCTTGTTTGAGAAATGTTGTTCTTAAACAATTTGCTCACGCATTTGTTGACAAAGTGGTGACCCTCGCCCCATCCTTGTTTGTGAATGACTGAGCATTTCATGGAATCTACTTTTATACCCAATCATGGCACCCACCTGTTCCCAATTAGCCTGCACACCTGTGGGATGTTCCAAATAAGTGTTTGATGAGCATTCCTCAACTTTATCAGTATTTATTGCCACCTTTCCCAACTTCTTTGTCGCGTGTTGCTGGCATCAAATTCTAAAGTTAATGATTATTTGCAAAAAAAATAATAAAGTTTATGAGTTTGAACATCAAATATGTTGTCTTTGTAGCATATTCAACTGAATATGGCTTGAAAAGGATTTGCAAATCATTGTATTCCGTTTATATTTACATCTAACACAATTTCCCAACCCATATGGAAACGGGGTTTGTAGATGCGGGGAGTAGCGCTCAAAGGACGACATGAAACTGCAACAGGAAAACACCAAAAAACAGGAAAAGCCGCCAAAATAGGAGCGCAAGACAAGAAGTAAAACACTACACACAGGAAAACACCAAAAAACTCAAAATAAGTCACAGATGTGACAGTCAGAGGTGGGTAGTAACGCGCTACATTTACGCCGTTACATCTACTTGAGTAACTTTTGGGATAAATTGTACTTCTAAGAGTAGTTTTAATGCAACATACTTTTACTTTTACTTAAGTATATTTATAGAGAAGGAACGCTACTTTTACTCCGCTACTTTTATCTACATTCAGCTCGCTACTCGCTACTAATTTTTATCGATCTGTTAATGCACGCTTTGTTTGTTTTGGTCTGTCAGACAGACCTTCAAAGTGCCTGCGTTTCAACAAATACAGTCACTGGTGACGTTCACTCCGTTCCACCAATCAGATGCAGTCACTGGTGACGTTGGACCAATCAAACAGAGCCAGGTGGTCACATGACTTGACTTAAACAAGTTGAAAAACTTATAGGGGTGTTACCATTTAGTGGTCAATTGTACGGAATATGTACTGTACTGTGCAATCTACTAATACAAGTTCCAATCAATCAAAAGTGTGAAAGAAAAAAGACCCTTTTCCATTTCAACCGTACATCCCGTCAAAAGCCTAAAGACTGACTGCACAGTTCCTGTCTTCACAATAAAAGTGCCGCTCCATCGCGTCTGCGCTTTCAAAATAAGAGTCTCCGAAAGCCAGCGCAAACAAGCTAGCAAGCTACGGAGTTTGCCGTCAATGTATTTCTTGTAAAGTGTATAAAAACGAATATGGAAGCTGGACAAATAAGATGCCAAAAACCAACCACTTTCATGTGGTATTAGACAGAAAGGAGGAACTCTTTTTCTCCTCCATTTGAAAACGTGGACGTTATCATCACTACTGTCTGATTCCAATCAATGCAAGTCATCAGAATCAGGTAATACACCAACTTATATTCTTGTCTTCATGAAAGAAAGGAATCTATATGTTAAACATGCATGTATATTCATTAAAACACCTTTAACATGTAAACAAAAACAGCAAAAATAAATACATATAAATTATATACTGTATATATCAATGTATATGTATGTATGTATATATATATATATATATATATATATATATATATATATATATATATATATATATATATGATATGTGTGTGTATGTTACTCATCAGTTACTCAGTACTTGAGTAGTTTTTTCACAACATACTTTTTACTTTTACTCAAGTAAATATTTGGGTGACTACTCCTTACTTTTACTTGAGTAATAAATCTCTAAAGTAACAGTACTCTTACTTGAGTACAATTTCTGGCTACTCTACCCACCTCTGGTGACAGTACACCTACTTTGAGACAAGAGCTATAATGATGCATGCTTGGTTATGCTTTAAAGTCATATCCAACAATTGCGACGACTTTTTAATGTCAACTGAGTTGCATTTCTTAATGATTTCTGCTGGTGGTGTGCCTACGCATTTTTTCAATGAAAAAAATGCGCCTTGGCTCAAAAAAGGTTGAAAAACGCTGATGTAAATGAGGTGTGGTTGTATTGTATATTAAGTATGTGTCAATGAAAGGCCATTTCGTGACTTTTCTTAATTTGATTACATGCTATAGTATCATTTTATTGTTATAATTGTATTGCATGATTTTTGGATCTCTTTAATTCAGGTCGCCAGGGACTGTAGATGGAAATGAGCTATTTAGTAGTGATGGGTCCGGCAACACCGATGCATCGGCGCATGCGTCGAGCTCATAGAGCAAAACCCTGTGTCGGTGCGCGTACCGCTTTTAGAAAGTCACGTGACCGATCATGAGCTGTTTTGGTCACGTGACCGATACGCCAACTGTGTCGCACTGACGCCTCCTCTGTGCCCTGTGAGCGGCTCTTTTCTACAGCCGGAGAAATAATAACTAAGAAGAGAAATCGTCTAAAATGTAATACGTCGGAAAAACTTTTTTATTTTTTTTAATAAAAATGTGTAAAAAAATACAATTAAAAAAATTCCCAGTCCACAATCATCCACAACACGTTCTCTTAGATTTCCATGTTATGATACATGTTCACATTATTTATTGACTGTATCTAAAAAAGATACAAATATATTTTTATTTAAATGAAGATATGAAATAATCCTAAATGAAATACAATGACTTGGTTTATATTATTGTATATACTAGGGCAGGGGTCACCAACGCGGTGCCCGCGGTCACCAGGTAGCCCGTAAGGACCAGATCAGTCGCCCGCTGGCCTGTTCTAAAAATAGCTCAAAGAGCAGCACTAACCAGTGAGCTGCCTCTATTTTTTTAAATTTTATTTATTTACTAGCAAGCTGGTCTCGCTTTGCTCGACATTTTTAATTCTAAAAGAGACAAAACTCAAATAGAATTTGAAAATCCAAGAAAATATTTTAAAGACTTGGTCTTCACTTGGAATAAGCGGTAGAAAATGGATGGATGGATGGGTCTTCACTTGTTTAAATAAATTCATTTATTTTCTACTTTGCTTCTTATTACTTTTAGAAATACAATTTTACAGAAAAAATACAACCTTAAAAATGATTTTAGGATTTTTAAACAAATATACCTTTTTACCTTTTAAATGTCTTCCTCTTCTTTCCTGACAATTTAAATCAATGTTCAAGTAATTTTTTATTTTTTTTATTGTAAAGAATAATAAATATTTTAGCTTGTGGTTTTTCGACGAAGAATATTTGTGAAATATTTCTTCAAACTTACTATGATTAAAATTCAAAAAAATTATTCTGGCAAATCTAGAAAATCTGTAGAATCAAATTTAAATCTTATTTCAAATTATTTTGAATTTCTTTTAAAAAATTTTGTTCTGGAAAATCTAGAAGAAATACTGATTTGTCTTTGTTAGAATTATAGCTTGGTCCAATTTGTTAAATATTCTAACAAAGTGCAGATTGGATTTTAACCAATTTAAAACATGTCATCAAAATTCTAAAATGTATCTTAATCAGGAAAAATTACTAATGATGTTCCATAAATTATTTTTTTAATTTTTTCAAAAAGATTCAAATTAGCTAGTTTTTCTCTTCTTTTTGTTCGGTTGAATTTTGAAATTTAAAGAGTCGAAATTGAAGATAAACTATGTTTCAAAATTTTATTTTAATTTTTTTCGTGTTTTCTCCTCTTTTAAACCGTTCAATTAAGTGTTTTTTTCATCATTTATTCTCTACAAAAAACCTTCTGTAAAAGGAAAAAAAATGTATGATGGAATGACGGACAGAAATACCCATTTTTTTATATATATAAATGTATTTATTTAGCTATTCTTGTTTAAATCACACTTACGTGTAACTTACAAATGACAATATATTTATTTATTTAAGTGTGTATCAAACTGGTAGCCCTTCGCATTAATCAGTACCCAAGAAGTAGTTTTTGGTTTCAAAAAGGTTGGTGACCCCTGTACTAGGGCATCAAATCAGTGTCAGTTGAGTCGGTCCATAGGTTGCCTGTAGGGATTTTTAATGTCCAGCAGATGTCAGTATTTAGTGACACAGTATCGACACAGTATCAATACAGTTTTGCAATGTGTCGAAACGCTTCATGACGCCTCATCAACCCATCACTACTTTAGCTATAATCTGGTGCAGAACATATCTGTCTTTGAGCTTCATGTTTCTGTGCATTGTGCCTTCAAATAAAGACTCAACTAAACTATTTGAACGAACAGAAATGATCAAGACAAAACATTGCAAACAGCGCATTTGGAATATATGTGGATCTGACAAGAACATTCCATTGAATTGGAATAAGTGGAACCAGTATTTCTGCCTAACCCTAACCCTAACCCTAACCCTAACCATATTTGAATTAAATAAACGTTCAACCAAAAGCTTTATATATGTATATGTCAGGAAAAAACAACTGTTTTGGTACAAATGTGCAATAACAATATAGGCCTATAACAAATATGTGTGCAGTCATTGAGTGTGTGGCTTCATCATAGACACTTTAACATGGTGTTGCACTGCCCTCTGCTGGTCACTTGCTGGACGTTCACCAGAGACACACACTGTGTAATGGCAATAAATGTCCTAAAGTGGAGAATGTGTGTGAAGGTGCTAGTTCAGGGGTGCTCACACTTTTTCTGCAGGCGAGCTACTTTTCAATTGATCAAGTCGTGGGGATCTACCTCATTCATATATATCATTTATATTTACTTATTTATGAAATATATGTTTTTGTTAACAAGTTAAAGGTGTTTAATGATAATACAAGCATGTTTAACACATATAGTTAATATTGTTAATAAATTAAAGGTGTTTAATGATAATACAAGTATGTTTAATACATATAGTTAATATTGTTAACAAGTTAAAGGTGTTTAAAGATAATGCAAGCATGTTTAACACATATAGTTAATATTGTTAACAAGTTAAAGGTGGTTAAAAATAATACAAGCATGTTTAACACAAATAGTTAATATTGTTAACAACTTAAAGGTGGTTAAAGATAATACAAGCATGTTTAACACATATAGTTAATATTGTTAACAAGTTAAAGGTGTTTAAAGATAATGCAAGCATTTTTAACACATATAGTTAATATTGTTAACAACTTAAAGGTGGTTAAAGATAATACAAGCATGTTTAACACATATAGTTAATATTGTTAACAAGTTAAAGGTGGTTAAAGATAATACAAGCATGTTTAACACATATAGTTAATATTGTTAACAAGTTAAAGGTGTTTAAAGATAATACAAGCATGTTTAACACATATAGTTAATAAATTAAAGGTGTTTAATGATAATACAAGTATGTTTAATACATATAGTTAATATTGTTAACAAGTTAAAGGTGTTTAAAGATAATACAAGCATGTTTAACACATATAGTTAATATTGTTAACAAGTTAAAGGTGTTTAAAGATAATACAAGCATGTTTAACACATATAGTTAATATTGTTAACAAGTTAAAGGTGGTTAAAGATAAAACAAGCATGTTTAACACATATAGTTAATATTGTTAACAACTTAAAGGTGGTTAAAGATAATACAAGCATGTTTAACACATATAGTTAATATTTTTAACAACTTAAAGGTGGTTAAAAATAAAACAAGCATGTTTAACACATATAGTTAATATTGTTAACAAGTTAAAGGTGTTTAATGATAATACAAGCATGTTTAACACATATAGTTAATATTGTTAACAACTTAAAGGTGGTTAAAGATAAAACAAGCATGTTTAACACATATAGTTAATATTGTTAACAACTTAAAGGTGTTTAAAGATAATGCAAGCATGTTTAACACATATAGTTAATATTGTTAACAAGTTAAAGGTGGTTAAAGATAATACAAGCATGTTTAACACATATAGTTAATATTGTTAACAACTTAAAGGTGTTTAAAGATAATACAAGCATGTTTAACACATATAGTTAATATTGTTAACAAGTTAAAGGTGTTTAAAGATAATACAAGCATGTTTAACACATATAGGTAATATTGTTGACAACTTAAAGGTGGTTAAAGATAATACAAGCATGTTTAACACATATAGTTAATATTGTTAACAACTTAAAGGTGTTTAAAGATAATACAAGCATGTTTAACACATATAGTTAATATTGTTAACAACTTAAAGGTGTTTAAAGATAATACAAGCATGTTTAACACATATAGTTAATATTGTTAACAAGTTAAAGGTGTTTAAAGATAATACAAGCATGTTTAACACATATAGTTAATATTGTTAACAAGTTAAAGGTGTTTAAAGATAATACAAGCATGTTTAACACATATAGTTAATATTGTTAACAACTTAAAGGTGGTTAAAGATAATACAAGCATGTTTAACACATATAGTTAATATTGTTAACAAGTTAAAGGTGGTTAAAGATAATACAAGCATGTTTAACACATATAGATTCCTTTCTTTCACGAAGACAAGAATATAAGTTGGTGTATTACCTGATTGTGATGACTTGCATTGATTGGAATCAGACAGTGGTGATGATAACGTCCGCATTTTCGAATGGAGGAGAAAAAAAGTCCTCCTTCCTGTCCAATACCACATGAAAGTGGTTGGTTTTTGGCATCTTATTTGTCCAGCTTCCGTACTCCTTTGTATACACGTTACAAGAAATACATTGTCGGCAAACTCCGTAGCTTGCTAGCTTGTGCACGCCAGCTTTCTGAGACTCTTATTTTGGTAGCGCAGGCAGGATGAAGCAGAGCTTTTATTGTGCAACTGTACAGTCGGTCTTTGGAGTTTTGACGACAGGTACGGCGCCAGAGTCTGTTGAAATAAAGTGTTTCTCGCCTTCCAGTCGGTAATTTTAATGAGCTGGCAGCAATCAAGTGACGAAAGTGACGTCATAGTCAAGATTTATGATCGCTCATTTTTAGGACTATTTTTTTAATGCCTGGCTGGTGATCGACTGACACACCCTCCGAGATCGACCGGTAGCTCGCGATCGACGTAATGAGCACCCCTGTGCTAGTGTAAGTGCATCCTGTGTACTTGTGTGTGTGTGTGTGTGTGTGTGTGTGTGTTTATAAGTTGTCAAAGAGTTACTTTCCAAGTTGTGTAGCAGCATGTCATGATGAAGTATCCTGAAGACACTGTCAGCCAAGATTGATTTCTTAGGCCTCTCCTGGAACACAGCTGACCCCTCCAGTTGTGTTACCTTGTCATTTCACCACAACCAGTCGAGCACAGATGAGCTGCAAATAGCCGCTCTCTCACACACACACACACACACACACACACACACACACACACACACACACATTCTTATATTAGTTACCTTCTTGAGACCTTACGAAAAATGAGTTGGAAATTTTCAAGAAAAAGGACACAATTCACAAAAAAAACTTAGAATTTTGGCAGGATTATAATAAAAGTCTTAATTTTACTCAACGCAAGTAAAAAATGTTACAAGAAATACTGAACATTTGTGCAATATTATGATAAAAGTTGGAATATTACTCAATAACAGTCGCAATTTTACAAGAAAACGCTTAAAATGTTGGCAATTTTATGAAAAGAGTTGTAATTTTACTCGACAAAAGTCACAAATTTATAAGAAAACTTTTACTTGGCAAAATGATGACAAAAGTCATAATTTTACTCCAAAAATGTCCCTGTTTTGGCAATACTGTGATAAAAGTCAGAATTTTATATGACAAATGTCGCCATTTTGCATTAAAAAGTAATCAATTTACATTGAAAAAAAGTAATAATTTTACGAAAAAATATTGCAATAATACAGAACCAGAAAGAATATGAGAATTTGTTGCAGATTTTATAAGAAAAAAAGTTGACACATTGTGAGAAAAAGACTGCTTTTAGTTAACTAATTTATAAATTTTTTAGTTGTAATTGTTTTTAATCTTCATTATTTACTTCAAGTTATTACAGTATGTCTCTATATACATATGTATTGGATTTTTGAAATTAATTTTGGCCAAAGGGGGTGCATTTGAATTTCTTACACACACTTGTTATTTCATATGTTGACCAGAGGTGGAGCACTTTTAAAAGCGACACACAGTCAATTTGAAAAATCCCTCCTTTTTTGGGACCACCCTCATTTTGATAGATTTCACCACCAGGGGTGCTAATGAGACATTCTCTATTACGTTTTCCGTATTTGGACCATGATTTCGGTCCTGACTTGTTCACCAGTCCTCATATGGAAGCTACTTTTCCTTCTTGATGTCTCAAGAAGGGTAGAAATACAAGAACATACACACACACACACACATATTATTACTTCAACATTTCTCGACCGATTTGAAAAATGTCAACACCAACAACTTCAACTCATTCAGACCATTAACATTTTTTTTACAATTTTCAAAAAAATTCCCGTTTTACCCGAAATTCCTAAATGTTTTGGAAATTCCTATTAAAATCAATGGGACATTCTTCAAAGTTCCATAATTGCCACATTTTTCATCTGATTCCAACTTCAAAATATTCAGCCTGTTCAACAATTCTAAAAAAATTTCCAGGATTTCAGTTCAACTTCAGCATTGGAACATTCACACGCAATTCCTCCAGGAATTCCCTCTTCGAGTTGTGTGAATGCTCCAAAGCATTCACACATGGTTTTATACACCAAAATTAATATATTTATTCTTATTCTTCTTATTCTTCTTCTCCAGATTTTGGCGCGCTCTACCTTCCACATTTTTCACCCGATTCAAACCGTTACAACTTCAAACTGTTCAGCCTATTCAAAAATCACAGGATTTCCCTTGACAAATGCCAAAAATTCCCAGATTTCCCAAAATTCCAGGTTTTCTGGGACATTTTTCCCATTCAAAATGAATTGGCCATTTTTCAAACTTCCACCATTTCCACATTTTTCAACACATTCCACCATTCTGGAAATTCAAATTTCCTCCTTTCCAAGTTCAAAAAAATTCCAGGATTTTCCAGAATTCGTGCTTTTCCAAAGCCCTATTTCCACCATTTTTTTCTGCCAACTACTCCTTCCACATTTTTCAACGCATTTCAACCATTCCACCATCAAAACATTCCTCTTAACCTGGCCAAAAACTGAGTTGTTTTTTGAACTGGAAAAATTCCCGGTTTTCCCGAAATTCCAGGAATTCCGTAATGCCATTTCTCATTTCAACATGTTATTACTTCAACATTTCGCGATCCACTTGAAAAATTTCAACACCAACCTTTTCATCTCAGTCAGACCATTAAAGTGTTTTTTTTTAACAATTTTCAAAAAAAATCCCACTTTACCCGAAATCCCTAAATTTTGGGGAAATTCTTATTGAAATCAATGGGACATTTTTCAAAGTTCCACAATTCCCACATTTTTCATCTGATTCCAACTGTTCCAACTTCATAATATTCAGCCTGTTCACTGTAAGTGAACGGGCACATACAGTTGATAGACAATTACGATAGCCAATCAGATCAGGAGTTGTTGTCAGTAAGGCCTTCTAGCTGGCCTAACGTTGAACACACACAGCTGAGAGACTGGTTGGGGGTGTGGTTAAGATATATATATATCAGAAATACTTGACTTTCAGTAAATTCTCGCTATATATATATATATATATTTTATTATATATATATATATATATATATATATATATATATATATATATATATATATATATATATATATATATATAAATAAAAGAAATACTTGAATTTCAGTGTTCATTTATTTACACATATACACACACATAACACTCATCTACTCATTGTTGAGTTAAGGGTTGAATTGTCCATCCTTGTTCTATTCTCTGTCACTATTTCAGAACACACACATTATACAAATATACATTATAAAATCAATAAGAAAACGGGAGCTCTAATTTGGGAGTCTGAATTAGGATCAGAAGTTCCTATATAAACATCGCGTACTCACGTCGCCTTTTTGTATTGATTACTGCAGCTGTGCACTGGATTCATTCACAAATACAAACTACAACTCACAAACACTTTAGAGTTAGGCTCCACCATCAGAATGTGTACTTAAACTTATAAAGATCACATGGATATTATTCAGTGAGTTGATTCACCAAAACTAACCTGTTATACAGGAGGAAAAAGCACACAGGACGTTTCAATTGTTCACAGACTGGTCGCGCTCATCAGAATGACAAGACACTTCCGGTCTGCAGGTGATAGCATTCAATTGGGAAGAAACGCCCTACTGCCTCCTACTGACCAATGTGAATACTGATAAATGTGGAATGACAGCTCCAAAAACGAATTCAAACCACAAAATAAAATAAATAAATCAACACAAAAATGTGACACATTATGGGTGGGTCACATATGCATGTACAGTAGATGGCAGTATTGTCCTGTTTAAAAGTGTCACAACATTGCTGTTTACGGCAGACAAACTGCTTTACGGTAGACGAAAACTTGACTGCTGTTGTTGTGTGTTGTTACCGCGCTGGGAGGACGTTAATGAAACTGCCTAACAATAAACCCACATAAGAAACCAAGCA
This sequence comes from Nerophis lumbriciformis, assembly GCF_033978685.3. NCBI lineage: Eukaryota > Metazoa > Chordata > Actinopteri > Syngnathiformes > Syngnathidae > Nerophis > Nerophis lumbriciformis. The sequence continues at coordinate 34,018,202 of NC_084575.2, forward strand.
CTCGCCCTCGATGATTAGCTGTTTATATTGTGGGAAAGCGGACGTGTGAACAGGCTGTCAACACGTCACTCAGGTCCGCATGGAGCTGGAGGGGGCGTAGCCTCCAGCTCCGCCTGAATTTCGGGAGAGGCGCTGAATTTCGGGAGTCTCCCGGAAAATTCGGGAGGGTTGGCAAGTATGTATATAATGTACACTTATTCAGCCTGTTGTTCACTATTCTTTATTTATTTTGAATTGCCTTTCAAATGTCTATTCTTGGTGTTGAGTTTCATCAAATAAATTTCCCCCAAAAATGGGACTTATACTCCAGTGCGACTTATATATGTTTTTTTCCTTCTTTATTATGCATTTTCGGCCGGTGCAGCTTATACTCCGAAAAATACGGTGTGTGTGTGTGTATGTATATATATATATATATATATATATAGCTTTGATTTTCATGTTAAATGTAGGTACTTGTGACACAAAGAAAATCAAAGGATTGATATGATAAAGGCACTTGGGTAATAATGAGTAACAAGGAGAGTTCAGTCAGTTCAGTACCTCAAACTGGCTCATCAATGTTTTTATGACTTCCCATTATGCTCAGGTGTCACAATAAATATAGCCTCAGGTATCGTGGTCCAATATTTCGAATTTTTGAACGTGTGCTCAGAAATGCCGTGTAGCCGCTCTAATTGAAACCTGTTGTTTGTGTTTAAATGCCCCAAACCTTTTAGAAAAGGCCGTGCCTTTTCAAACTCTGGGAACCTGATGATTTCAGAAGAAAAATGTTTTACAACCAAACAGAAAGAACAGTGAAAGTTAAATTTAGGCAACTTGACCTCTTCTTGTCCACTGAAGACTTGTCACCTTTAGTTCAACTTCAGTTCTTACGTCTAGATGCAGACTTGCCATACAGGTATGTCTCTGGTGGGCTGTTCCTCAGTTGGGACCGGCCGTTTTTTGCATAATGGAAGGTCAGTTAGCCTTGATCGTGACCTCTTCACCAAAGGTTTAAGATCTAAATGAAAAGAGAAATGGTTAATGCATTTATTTGTAAGAGAAATGATATTTCATCCCTATGCAAAACATGGCTTAGTAGTTGGTGGAGAAACCTAAACTGGCCAGCACAGAGTTCCATGTTTCTTGTAGTTGACCACCAGGCTTGCACACATCTCAGGGAGGGTTTTGGTCAGAGACACAGACCAAGATTAGAACCTTTCCACTAGTGATGGGTCCGGCAACACCGATGCATCGGCGCATGCGTCGAGCTCATAGAGCAAAACCCTGTGTCGGTGCGCGTACCGCTTTTAGAAAGTCACGTGACCGATCATGAGCTGTTTTGGTCACGTGACCGATACGCCAACTGTGTTGCACTGACGCCTCCTCTGTGCCCTGTGAGCGGGTCTTTTCTACAGCCTGAGAAATAATAACTAAGAAGAGAAATCGTCTAAAATGTAATACGTCGGAAAACTTTTTTTAAATAAAAATGTGTAAAAAAAATAAAATTAAAACAATTCCCAGTCCACAATCATCCACAACACGTTCTCTTAGATTTCCATGTTATGATACATGTTCACATTATTTATTGACTGTATCTAAAAAAGATAAAAATATATATTTTTATTTAAATGAAGATATGAAATAATCCTAAATGAAATACAATGACTTGGTTTATATTATTGTATATACTAGGGCAGGGGTCACCAACGCGGTGCCCGCGGTCACCAGGTAGCCCGTAAGGACCAGATCAGTCGCCCGCTGGCCTGTTCTAAAAAAAAGCTCAAAGAGCAGCACTTACCAGTGAGCTGCCTCTATTTTTTAAATTGTATTTATTTACTAGCAAGCTGGTCTCACTTTGCTCGACATTTTTAATTTTAAAAGAGACAAAACTCAAATAGAATTTGAAAATCCAAGAAAATATTTTAAAGACTTGGTCTTCACTTGGAATAAGCGGTAGAAAATGGATGGATGGATGGGTCTTCACTTGTTTAAATAAATTCATTTATTTTGTACTTTGCTTCTTATTACTTTTAGAAATACAATTTTAGAGAAAAAATACAACCTTAAAAATGATTTTAGGATTTTTAAACAAATGTACCTTTTTACCTTTTAAATTTCTTCCTCTTCTTTCCTGACAATTTAAATCAATGTTCAAGTAAATGTATTTTTTTTTTATTGTAAAGAATAATAAATATTTTAGCTTCTGGTTTTTCGACGAAGAATATTTGTGAAATATTTCTTCAAACTTACTATGATTAAAATTCAAAAAATTATTCTGGCAAATCTAGAAAATCTGTAGAATCAAATTTAAATCTTATTTCAAAGTATTTTGAATTTCTTTTAAAATTGTTGTTCTGGAAAATCTAGAAGAAATACTGATTTGTCTTTGTTAGAAATATAGCTTGGTCCAATTTGTTAAATATTCTAACAAAGTGCAGATTGGATTTTAACCAATTTAAAACATGTCATCAAAATTCTAAAATGTATCTTAATCAGGAAAAATTACTAATGATGTTCCATAAATTATTTTTTTAATTTTTTCAAAAAGATTCAAATTAGCTAGTTTTTCTCTTCTTTTTGTCGGTTGAATTTTGAATTTTAAAGAGTCAAAATTGAAGATAAACTATGTTTCAAAATTTTGTGTTTTCTCCTCTTTTAAACCGTTCAATTAAGTGTTTTTTTTACATCATTTATTCTCTACAAAAAACCTTCCGTAAAAGGAAAAAAAAATGTACGACGGAATGACAGACAGAAATACCCATTTTTTTATATATATAAATGTATTTATTTAGCTATTCTTGTTTAAATCACACTTACGTGTAACTTACAAATGACAATATATTTATTTATTTAAGTGTGTATCAAACTGGTAGCCCTTCGCATTAATCAGTACCCAAGAAGTAGTTTTTGGTTTCAAAAAGGTTGGTGACCCCTGTACTAGGGCATCAAATCAGTGTCAGTTGAGTCGGTCCATAGGTTGCCTGTAGGGATTTTTAATGTCCAGCAGATGTCAGTATTTAGTGACACAGTATCGACACAGTATCAATACAGTTTTGCAATGTGTCGAAACGCTTCATGACGCCTCATCAACCCATCACTACTTTCCACCTTCTTGTGTTGTTGTCAAACTGATCTTCAGGACAACTCTGCTTCACCACATGTCGAGGGGAGATGATGTTGGTCTCATGTGACCACATCACGTTCTCTCAGGCCTGGTCAGAGAAATAAGGTTTTGACCGTCAAACTCTAGAAAGCAATGTTATGTACGTGAGCAGGTGGACCTTGCAGGCACTCCTGGATCTCAATCTTTTCCAGCAAAGTGTTCAATTATTTTCTAAGTGACTATGGTTCAGCGTGGCCTTTTATTGTGGGCAGCCTAGGGCAATAATCATGTTGTCTAATCAGCATCTTAAAATGCCACACCTGATGGATTATCTTGGCAAAAAAGCACTACTCACTAAAAAAGATTTCGACAGATTTGTGAACAATATCTGACAAGAATAGGTATGTAGAGGTCTGTGAGTGTGGGAGGGTTGTCCCGGTGCTGACAGATCTTTTGTGAGCCCGGTAGTCTGGTGTAACAAGTCTTTTTATTTTCATACAGCAATATGGTTTGCTTTCCAGCCAAATATCTCTCAGACTTTTCAGTCCGGCGTGTCTCTGCTTTTCCCTCTCTCGGTCTCATGCGTCTGCTCACCAGCAACTACAACCACGTGTCTCTGTCCGGCTGCTGCTAATAAAGGCGACATGTGATTAGATAACAAGCCCCAGCTGGGCAATCTACTCACCTGTCGCTGGCTTCGAGGCCGGTCCTTACCAGAGGTGGGTAGTAACGCGCTACATTTACTCCGTTACATCTACTTGAGTAACTTTTGGGATACATTGTACTTCTAAGAGTAGTTTTAATGCAACATACTTTTACTTTTACTTAAGTATATTTATAGAGAAGGAACGCTACTTTTACTCCGCTACTTTTATCTACATTCAGCTCGCTACTCGCTACTAATTTTTATCGATCTGTTAATGCACGCTTTGTTTGTTTTGGTCTGTCAGACAGACCTTCAAAGTGCCTGCCTTACTGGTGACGTTTCACTTCGTTCCACCAATCAGATGCAGTCACTGGTGACGTTGGACCAATCAAACAGAGCCAGGTGGTCACATGACCTGACTTAAACAAGTTGAAAAACTTATTGGGGTGTTACCATTTAGTGGTCAATTGTACGGAATATGTACTGTACTGTGCAATCTACTAATAAAAGTTCAAATCAATCAATCAAAAGTGTGAAGGAAAAAAGATACTTGTTTTATTTCAACCGTACCGTCAAAAGCCTCAAGACTGACCGCACATAAGGACGTTCCTGTCTTCACAATAAAAGTGCCGCGCCATCGCGCCTGCGCTTTCAAAACAAGAGTCCCCGAAAGCCAGCGTAAACAAGCTAGCAAGCTACGGAGTTTGACACCAATATATTTCTTGTAAAGTGTATAAAAACGAATATGGAAGCTGGACAAATAAGATGCCAAAAACCCACCACTTTCATGTGGTATTAGACAGAAAGGAGGAACTTTTCTTCTCCTCCATTTGAAAACGTGGACGTTATCATCACTACTGTCTGATTACAATCAATGCAAGTCATCAGAATCAGGTAATACACCAACTTATATTCTAGTCTTCATTAAAGAAAGGAATCTATATGTGTTAAACATGCATGTATATTCATTAAAACACCTTTAACATGTAAACAAAAACAGCAAAATAAATACTTATAAATTATATACTGTATATATCAATGTATATGTATGTATGTATGTATATATATATATATATATATATATATATATATATATATATATATATATATATATATATATATATATATATATATATATATATATATATATATATGATATGAGTGTGTATGTTACTCATCAGTTACTCAGTACTTGAGTAGTTTTTTCACACCATACTTTTTACTTTTACTCAAGTAAATATTTGGGTGACTACTCCTTACTTTTACTTGAGTAATAAATCTCTAAAGTAACAGTACTCTTACTTGAGTACAATTTCTGGCTACTCTACCCACCTCTGGTCCTTACACACACCCCTCCACAAGGTATTTTGTGTACATAGTAACATTTTTACATCTTTGAGTTCAACTCATTAATAATGGAAGCAAATATTGAAATATTGCATTAATGTCTTAGCACAGGGGTCGGCAACCTTTACCAGTCAAAGAGCCATTTTGACCAGTTTCACAAATTATAGAAAACAATGGGAGCCGCAAAAAAAATTTGAAATTTTAAATGAAATAACACTGCATACAAAATTTTTTTTTTGCTTTGTGCTATGTATAAACCAGGGGTCTCAGACACGCTGCCCGCACCTTTATGTGGAATTTGAAAGCCGGTGCGGCACACGGGTTTTAAATGAATGGCTCAGCGTCATGCGTGCCGTGATGGTACAGTATGTAGCGCCCACTACAACCAGCGTGCCTGATCAGCCACACTTTGTGTGGGGCTTCCGCTTGCTTAAGTAGGTGACAGCAATGCATACTTGGTCAACAGCCACACAGGTTACACTGACGGTGGTCATATAAAAAAACTTTAACACTCTTACTAATAATGCGCCACACTTTGAACCCACACCAAACAAGAATGACAAACAAATTTCGGGAGAACATCTGCACCGTAACACAACATAAACACAACAGGACAAATACCCAGAATCCCATGCAGCCCTAACTCTTCCGGGATACATTATACATGGGATTCTGGGTATTTGTCCTGTTGTGTTTATGTTGTGTTAAGTGCGAGAGGCACTGTAATCCGGAAGTCTCACGGGAAAATTGGGGGGGTTCAGCAAGAAAGCTGCTGAGCGGCATCAGAGTGGGTTGCCGACCCCTGTCTTAGCAGGACTTTAAAGCTAGAAATAAGTATTTTATTCTGAAATGAAGTGTTATTAAACTTGCAATTCTTAAATTAAGCATCCTTGATATGTTGATTTTCTATGTGGGGGGGAAATATCTTATTCGAATAGTTATTTTCTCAATTTTTAAATTAGGATAAACAAAATATAATTATTCACGCAAAAATTAAGATTATTTAAGTAGCTCTTAAAACTAGGGAACTTTTTAGAAAGAAAAAAAGTTCAATCCTGGCAAGCAGGGCCGGCCCGTGGCATAGGCCTTATAGGCAAATGCTAAGGGCGCCGTCCATCAGGGGGCCAGTGCCACAAATGTTGGAGAAAAAAAAAAAATAATAAAATTGGTACTATTATTTCTAAATACAAAAAATAATCCCACGTTAATTAAAATGCAAAGTAAAGCCTATTTAATAGAAATAGTATTTGCTACAACATTACGCCCCCCCTCCCCCCGCACGGTGCGCCCCCTCCCTTCCCGTATCATGACTCTTTTTGGACGTCACCATATCAAAAAATCAACACAAGATGTCAAAACGGCCAAAACTGTCAGGTGCCCAGGGAAGAAAAAAGAGAAAAGAAGAGGAGGAGAAACGAGAAAAGATAGAGGTAGCAGGTAGGTAACGTTAGCCTACATGAAATTATTTGTCTGTTACAGAATGTGATAGTAGCTGGCTTTTTAGCATTAAGCTAATGTTACATGATTCGGCAATTGCTAATCAATAAATAGCTAGTTCTGTTTTAACGTCGGGTTAATATTGTGGAGGGGGCTAAATTGTTATGGAAAATAATAATGTAACGTTAGGTAATTACAGTACTCCCACCTTACATTCCTCAGGGACATTTGTATTAGATCTTTTAAGCAGGTGTTTTTTGTTTACATTGTTATTGCCTTCTGGTTAGCTAATGTTTGCCCTGCAGGTAATAGTCACTTTTCCACCCCTTTATATATTAGGTATAGCTGTAAGTAAAAAAAAAAAGGTCAAAGACAAAGCTATTCGGTTTCTTGTGAGTATATACACTTCACTGCCGATGTGGGGGGGCGCCACCTAAAATCTTGCCTAGGGCGCCAGATTGGTTAGGGCCGGGCCTGCTGGCAAGTCCCGACAACAATCAGTTTTGATCTCTGATGTTGAAACACTTCTGTAATAATAGAATCGTCATGGGTACTTTAACTTAATATGGGGACTGAAGGACTGCTGGGCCGGTTTCTACTGGCTAGTCATGAAAACATGATGTTGATACTTCTGTAACAAGGACGTGTCTAAAACAGAAAAAGCCTGTCCAAGACATCAAAGCACCAACTTAACTCCATCAGTCGTTCCTTTAATAACAAGAAACCGGTTTTTCCTCTTGTCTGTATGTTGGCTGTCATTTTAAAATTCAAGACTAAAACTAGCTACTTTGTTGTGCCTTTTGGGATGTTTTGCACAGAAGGAAGGAAACCTAATATAATATTGTCACGTTCAAACACTGAAGACATCTATTAAACAAGACAAAAGGCAAGGAATCAAACAGAGACAGAATTCAATTTGGACTCAATATTGAGGAGAGACATGGCCACTGCACTCTCTGTACAGTCCTGCACCACGCTCTGACGAAGAAGGTTTTCGTCTCCTCTTTTATTAGATATTCAATGTTCACGCACCAACACATGTCTCATTAGAAATAGGAAGTATGTAAAACAGTCATTGTTTTCAGTCGCTTTGAAGACCAAGAAGAGGATTTCTCGGGCTTGGGCTCTTCCTGGATCCAGCTGGGGCAGGTGTTGGAGGACAATGGATAACCCCTCCCGTCTCCTGACCACGGCAACTTCAAGAGGGCAGCGGGTCGTAAATAGCGTTGACCTCGGTTACCAAATAGTTGGAAGAGAGCTTGTGAAATACTTCAGAGAGAGTTCGTTTAACACTTCAAAGAGAGTTCCTCTGGAAGTTGAGCAGATCCTGCCATCTGTCCGTGTTGAAATCACAGTGGCGTTTCACGAGCCTTCTTCCTCTTGTTAGGCCTCGAAAGACAGCATTCATAATACAACGTTTCTTTTGTGATAACTTACAAACAATTATTCCAACAAATATAAAGACAATATAACATACATCCATAAACCTGGATGCATATGCAAAAGTGCAATATATTTATCTGTACACTGCAAAAAGTCAGTGTTGAAAAACAAAGGAAAAAAATACAAAAATGAGGGGTATTTTATTTGAACTAAGCAAAATTATCTGCCAATAGAACAAGAAAATTCGGCTTGTCAAGACTTTCCAAAACAAGTAAAATTAGCTAACCTCAATGAACCCAAAAATACCTTAAAATAAGTATATTCTCACTAATAACAAGTGCACTTTTCTTGGTAGAAAAACAAGAGAACTTTTTGCTCAATATGTTGAAAAATATTCTTAAATGAAGTAAATGCTAGTGCCATTATCTTGACATAATGATATTACATTTCTTGAAACCAGCAAACTTATACTAAAAACTAATTTATTGTTCTTAATGGAAAGGCAACAAGGCAAGCGCTTGTTACTCTCAGGGTCTCCTAGCCGCTCAGGAAAAAACATATTGTCTAAAAATGCATTTTTCCATGGATAACATGACATCGTCACACCAAGTGCGTGACCTTTCAGTCAATTAGTGCGCATATATATATTTTTTTATGCTTGAAATAAGAAATGATGACTTTAAAAAAGTAGTTTTATACTTGTGAGTGTTGATGACACAGCTTTGCAACACTTGATATTCTAGTTTCAAGCATGTTTTACTCAATATAGGTCATCAAATCTCAGCAACAAGCTGTAATATCTTACTGAGATCATTTAGGAGCAAAACACTTAAAACAAGTAAAACACTCTAACATAAAATCTGCTTAGTGAGAAGAATTATCTTATCAGACAGAAAATAAATACCTACCCAGGTTCCAGTCCCACAAGTCCCGCCGCCGACCGGGATGCCCAAAATGTCCAAAACGCGCCCAGCAAAGTCCCACGGGAAGGCGGGGAGAAAAGTGAGAAAAGTCGGTAAAATAATCAAAAATCACACCTGGGTTCGATGTGAGACTGGAACCTGGGTAGGTATTTTTAACACTTTTGGGACTTTTGCCGACTTTTCCAACTTTTATCCCCCCTCCCTCAGCTGGGTGTATTATGGACATTGTGGGCATCCCAAGACTTGTGCAGCCGGCGGCGGGACTTGTGGGACTCGAACCTGCTGGGGAGGTATTTTGAACATTTTTGGGGACTTTTGCCGACTTTTCTCACTTTTCTCCCCCACTTCCCGTGGGACTTTGCTGGGTGCGTTTTGGACATTTTTTGCAACTTGTGCAGCCGGCGGGACTCTTGGGACTGGAACCCGGGGAGGTATTTTGGACAAAATTGGGACTTTTGACCATTTTGGCCACCTTTTCCCCTCTTCTTCCCCGCCTTCCTGTGCACCATTGCTGGGTGTGTTTTGGACATTTGGACAAAAATAGTTTCAAGCATGTTTTACTCAATATAGGTCATCAAATCTCAGCAACAAGCTGTAATATCTTACTGAGATCATTTAGGAGCAAAACACTTAAAACAAGTAAAACACTCTAACATAAAATCTGCTTAGTGAGAAGAATTATCTTATCAGACAGAAAATAAATACCTACCCAGGTTCCAGTCCCACAAGTCCCGCCGCCGGCCGGGATGCCCAAAATGTCCAAAACGCGCCCAGCAAAGTCCCACAAGAAGGTGGGGAGAAAAGTGAGAAAAGTCGGTAAAATAATCAAAAATCACACCTGGGTTCGATGTGGGACTGGAACCTGGGTAGGTATTTTTAAAATTTTTGGGACTTTTGCCGACTTTTCCAATTTTTATCCCCCCTCCCTCAGCTGGGTGTGTTATGGACATTGTGGGCATCCCAAGACTTGTGTGGCCGGCGGCGGGACTTGTGGGACTCCAACCTGCTGGGGAGGTATTTTGAACATTTTTGGGGACTTTTGCCGACTTTTCTCACTTTTCTCCCCCACTTCCCGTGGGACTTTGCTGGGTGCGTTTTGGACATTTTTAGCATCCCGGGACTTGTGCGGCCGGCGGCGGGACTCGTGGGACTGGAACCCGGGGAGGTATTTTGGACACAATTGGGACTTTTGACCATTTTGGCCACCTTTTCCCCTCTTCTTCCCCGCCTTCCTGTGCACCATTGCTGGGTGTGTTTTGGACATTTGGACAAAAATAGTTTCAAGCATGTTTTACTCAATATAGGTCATCAAATCTCAGCAACAAGCTGTAATATCTTACTGAGATCATTTAGGAGCAAAACACTTAAAACAAGTAAAACACTCTAACATAAAATCTGCTTAGTGAGAAGAATTGTCTTATCAGACAGAAAATAAATACCTACCCAGGTTCCAGTCCCACAAGTCCCGCCGCCGGCCGGGATGCCCAAAATGTCCAAAACGCGCCCAGCAAAGTCCCCCGGGAAGGTGGGGAGAAAAGTGAGAAAAGTCGGTAAAATAATCAAAAATCACACCTGGGTTCGATGTGGGACTGGAACCTGGGTAGGTATTTTTAACATTTTTGGGACTTTTGCCGACTTTTCCAACTTTTATCCCCCCTCCCTCAGCTGGGTGTATTATGGACATTTTGGGCATCCCAAGACTTGTGCGGCCGGCGGCGGGACTTGTGGGACTCGAACCTGCTGGGGAGGTATTTTGAACATTTTTGGGGACTTTTGCCGACTTTTCTCACTTTTCTCCCCCACTTCCCGTGGGACTTTGCTGGGTGCGTTTTGGACATTTTTAGCATCCCGGGACTTGTGCGGCCGGCGGCGGGACTCGTGGGACTGGAACCCGGGGAGGTATTTTGGACAAAATTGGGACTTTTGACCATTTTGGCCACCTTTTCCCCTCTTCTTCCCCGCCTTCCTGTGCACCATTGCTGGGTGTGTTTTGGACATCCATCCATCCATCCATAAAATCTGCTTAGTGAGAAGAATGATCTTATCAGACAGAAAATAAGCAAATATCACCCTTATTTGACATATTTCATTTTACTTAGATTTCACTTTTTGCAGTGTACAGTAATCTATTTATTTATATCTGCACCTTGTTGCTCTTTTATCCTGCACTACCATGAGCTAATGCAACAAAATTGTGTTCTCATCTGTACTGTAAAGTTCCAATTTGAATGAAAATAAAAATGAAGTCTACAGTCTCGTCTAAAGTCTAATACTTGAAAGATATTTTTTGTAGTTTAATCAGGTAGTACTTCAGTGTTAAAGTTAAAGTACCAATGATTTTCCCACATACACTAGGTGTGGCGAAATTATTCTCTGCATTTGACCCATCACCCTTAATCACCCCTGGGAGGTGAGGGGAGCAGTGGGCAGCAGCGGTGGCCGCGCCCGGGAATAATTTTTGGTGATTTAACCCCCAATTCCAACCCTTGATGCTGAGTGCTAAGCAGGGAGGTAATGGCTCCCATTTTCATAGTCTTTGGTATGACTTGGCCGGGGTTTGAACTCACAACCTACCCATCTCAGGGCGGACACTCTAACCACTAGGCCACTGAGTAGGTATCTGTATCTGCAACATTACGTTGTATATTTACTGGGACTGTCAAAGCTTAACATGTTAACTGATGGGATAAATCACAAAACATTATAGAATTAATCATGTATATGCCACGTCTGCTGCTGCGTCCAAGCCTGCCACATCCCCGTCGACCACGGATATGGCCGCTACCTGGTCGCCTGCCACGCCAAGTGCGCCCACCTCCCAGTCGGCCACGAATGTGGCCATTCCCTAGGCGCCCGCCTCGCCTGCTGCAGCGGCGTTCCACTCGCCGCCGCCACCTAACTCTGCCCCGGTGGATACGGGGACACGTGGTCTGGCGACCCACCGCCATGTCCCCCACCCGCCCTCCCATGACTATTGATCATTGTTTTTTGAGGGGGGGTTTCTTTATGGACATCTGGTATCTGTCCTTAAGGGAGGGGCTCTGTCATGTCTGTGTGATCATGTTTTTGTGTTAGTCATGTTCTGTTTTGTTTTTGGACTTTTTGTGCACTTTTGTTTTGTTTTGTCACCATAGTTACCCATTAGTTTCACCTGTCATGTCACGCACCTGTTTTGAGTCACGCACCTGTTGTTAATCATGTCTGTGTTATTTAAGCTTTTCATTTTCTGTCGTTCGTCCTGGTGTCATATCCTTTCTAACCCTGCTATCCTCGCGTTTTCAAGCCCTGTTCACGGTCCCATGCCACAGTAAGTGTTTTGTTATTTGGTGTTCAGTTTCTGCCTTTGTGCAAGTTTTGTTTACATTCGCCAAGTTTTTTTTACCTCCGCCATTGTGCGCGCTTTTCGTTTATTCCCTTTTTGATAGTAATAAATAAATCATGTACCCACCTTCAAGCCATGTCCGATCCAAATTCTCTTGCATCTTGGGGAAACAAAAACTCCACAGTCCAAGTCATGACAGTATAAACAGATTAATTGCACAATTTATTTTGATTGTACATGCTCCTTTATCTTATCCGTGGATGTTTTAGGGGTATCAGGTCAATGTATACGTCTGTGCAAATTTGCTGTTCTTGCTGGCAAATTACCCTTCAAAATACACCCAAACAGTACTTTAGATAAAACTGTTTTCAGCAAATAAATGATGTGCATTCAAATAAAAACATTTAAAAACTATTTAGGTTTGCCATTGTGACAATAAAATTGCATTTGTGTCTAAATACTGGGGTCTTTTTTTAAAGTCAATTTAAATGATGGACGCAGGTTTTTTTTACTGTGATTAATCACGATGAATCAAAATGCAAAAGTGTGATTAATCTGATTTTTTTTATTGTTTTACAGCATTAATAATTCAGTTAGGTGAGAAACAAATCAAGCGTGTGCATGCAATTCTTGTGCTTAAAAGTGACTGAAGATATATTGTACGTGGTATAATCCTTCCACTGCCCAAATAAGGACCCACATTTCATAAGTCCTCCATGCTCATAATGAGTGGAAACTTCTGGAACAAGTCGAGCAGGTTTGTCACTTGACTACGTCAAAAAAAAGACTTTTTGGGGGGAGAAACCAATCTTTTGGTGACAGGCACAATTTTAGGAATTTTACAATTGTACATAATTATTGAAAACCTGTATTTTTAGTTTAATTACCACAAACCTGTTTAAAAAGAGTGTCGGGTGTATGGGACGTGGACGTGGTTTGTGAGGTTTGAAGTTGTCCGTATTGTTTTATTTGTTTCATTAAAATGACGTCCCAGCAGGCACAAGACAATTGATACAACGTTGATTATACGTACATGTCCTCTAAAACTGAGTTTAAAACAACGTTGCAAAATAGTTGTATTTGTAATTTGACACAACGTTGATGTCCAACGTTGGATCCACGTTGTTGGTTGGGAAATGACCAAATTTCAATGGTCAGACGAAAGACCGAACCCAACATTGATTAAACGTTAGGTTTGAGTTGTATAATATTGGTTGAGAAATTACCAAAATTCAATGGTCAAATCAGCGTCAGAACCCAACATTGATTAAACGTTAGGTTTGAGTTGTAGAATATTGGTTGGGAAATTGCCCAAATTCAATGGTCAAATCAGCGTAACAACCTGACATTGAATAAACGTCGTCAAAAAGCATGTTGTTTCAACGTTAGGTTTGAGTTGCAGAATTTTGGTTGGGAAATGACCAAAATTCAATGGTCAGACCAAAGACAGAACCCAACATTGATTAAACGTTAGGTTTGACTTGTAGAATATTGGTTGGAAAATTGCCTAAATTCAATGGTCAAATCAGCGTAACAACCTGACATTGAATAAACGTCGTCAAAAAGCATGTTGTTTCAACGTTAGGTTTGAGTTGCAGAATTTTGGTTGGGAAATGACCAAAATCCAATGGTCAGACCAAAGACAGAACCCAACATTGATTAAACGTTAGGTTTGAGTTGTATAATATTGGTTGGGAAATTACCAAATTTCCATGGTCAAATCAGCGTAACAACCCGACATTGAATAAACGTCGTCAAAAAGCATGTTGTTTCAACGTTTGATTTGAGTTGTAGAATATTGGTTGGGAAATGACCAAAATTCAATGGTCAGACCAAAGACAGAACCCAACGTTGATTAAACGTTAGGTTTGAGTTGTATAATATTGGTTGGGAAATTACCAAAATTCAATGGTCAAATCAGCGTCAGAACCCAACATTGATTAAACGTTAGGTTTGAGTTGTAGAATATTGGTTGGGAAATTGCCTAAATTCAATGGTCAAATCAGCGTAACAACCTGACATTGAATAAACGTCGTCAAAAAGCATGTTGTTTCAACGTTAGGTTTGAGTTGCAGAATTTTGGTTGGGAAATGACCAAAATTCAATGGTCAGACCAAAGACAGAACCCAACATTGATTAAACGTTAGGTTTGAGTTGTAGTATATTGGTTGGAAAATGACCAAATTTCCATGGTCAAATCAGCGCAACAACCCGACATTGAATAAACGTCGTCATAAAGCATGTTGTTTCAACGTTAGGTTTGAGTTGTAGAATATTGGTTGGGAAATGACCAAAATTCAATGGTCAGACCAAAGACAGAACCCAACATTGATTAAACGTTAGGTTTGAGTTGTAGAATATTGGTTGGGAAATTGCCTAAATTCAATGGTCAAATCAGCGTAAGAACCTGACATTGAATAAACGTCGTCAAAAAGCATGTTGTTTCAACGTTAGGTTTGAGTTGCAGAATTTTGGTTGGGAAATGACCAAAATTCAATGGTCAGACCAAAGACAGAACCCAACATTGATTAAACGTTAGGTTTGAGTTGTATAATATTGGTTGGGAAATTACCAGAATTCAATGGTCAAATCAGCGTCAGAACCCAACATTGATTAAACGTTAGGTTTGAGTTGTAGAATATTGGTTGGGAAATTGCCCAAATTCAATGGTCAAATCAGCGTAACAACCTGACATTGAATATACGTCGTCAAAAAGCATGTTGTTTCAACGTTAGGTTTGAGTTGCAGAATTTTGGTTGGGAAATGACCAAAATTCAATGGTCAGACCAAAGACAGAACCCAACATTGATTAAACGCTAGATTTGAGTTGTAGTATATTGGTTGGAAATTGAACAAATTTCCATGGTCAAATCAGCGTAACAACCCGACATTGAATAAACGTTGTCAAAAGCATGTTGTTTCAACGTTAGGTTTGAGTTGTAGAATATTGTTTGGGAAATGACCAAAATTCAATGGTCAGACCAAAGACAGAACCCAACATTGCTTAACATTGTCAAAAAGCATGTTGTTTCAACGTTAGGTTTGAGTTGCAGAATTTTGGTTGGGAAATGACCAAAATTCAATGGTCAGACCAAAGACAGAACCCAACATTGATTAAACGTTAGGTTTGAGTTGTAGAATATTGGTTGGGAAATTGCCTAAATTCAATGGTCAAATCACAAATCAGCGTAACAACTTGACATTGAATAAACGTTGTCAAAAAGCATGTTGTTTCAACGTTAGGTTTGAGTTGTAGAATATTGGTTGGGAAATGACCAAAATTCAATGGTCAGACCAAAGACAGAACCCAACATTGATTAAACGTTAGGTTTGAGTTGTTGTATATTGGTTGGAAAATGACCAAAATTCAATGGTCAAATCAGCGTCAGAACCAACATTGATTAAACGTTAGGTTTGAGTTGTAGAATATTGGTTGGAAAATGACCAAATTTCCATGGTCAAATCAGCGTAACAACCCGACATTGAATAATCGTCGTCAAAAAGCATGTTGTTTCAACGTTAGGTTTGAGTTGCAGAATTTTGGTTGGGAAATGACCAAAATTCAATGGTCGGACGAAAGACAGAAACCAACATTGATTAAACGTTAGGTTTGAGTTGTAGAATATTGGTTGGGAAATGACCACAATTCAATGGTCAGACCAAGACAGAACCCAACATTGATTAAACGTTAGGTTTGAGTTGTATAATATTGGTTGGGAAATTACCAAAATTCAATGGTCAAATCAGCGTAACAACCTGACATTGAATAAACGTCATCAAAAAGCATGTTGTTTCAATGTTAGGTTTGAGTTGTAGAATATTGGTTGAGAAATGACCAAAATTCAATGGTCAGACCAAAGACAGAACCCAACATTGATTAAACGTTAGGTTTGAGTTGTATAATATTGGTTGGGAAATTACCAAAATTCAATGGTCAAATCAGCGTCAGAACCCAACATTGATTAAACGTTCGGTTTGAGTTGTAGAATATTGTTTGGGAAATTGCCTAAATTCAATGGTCAAATCAGCGCAACAACCTGACATTGAATAAACGTAATCAAAAAGCATGTTGTTTCAACGTTAGGTTTGAGTTGCAGAATTTTTGGACCAAAATTCAATGGTTATACGAAAGACAGAACCCAACATTGATTAAATGTTAGGTTTGAGTTGTAGAATATTGGTTGGGAAATGACCAAAATTCAATGGTCAGACCAAAGACAGAACCCAACATTGATTAACATTGTCAAAAAGCATGTTGTTTCAACGTTATGGACGTCAGGACCTAATTCAACAAGTTCTCAACATTGTTTGAATGTCAAATGCCTGCTAGGTTCCAGTGTAGCTGCTAAATGTTCTATGAATATTAGCAGTGTGTGACAATACACTCATCTCCTGAGAAGATACACATTATTGTACAAAAGAACCAAGATTTAACATGCATTTTAAGCAGAAACGGTGTGTAGGGTGGTAGAGTTGGGGAAAGTCCAAGAACCCCCGACTTCCTAACAGTGCGTGCCTGCACCCATCAATTGTGGAGACGAGCAATTTTCCACGTTCTTCCATCAGTGCGAGTACCTAAATGAAAGAGACCGGACATGTAAGACGTCTTTCCAATGCAATTAGTGGTTTTTTTCCAGCCAGTTTGGGAGGTTGAAATAGTTGAAGAATGTGTCCACTCGCCTGCAGTATTAGGGTGTGCGCTCAGGTGTGGGGTATATAAAGAGACCTGGAGGACTTGCTCAAAAGGCATCTGAAGAGACCTGTGCTACGCCGGTATCTTCTCCTCCCTCCTGCCCCGTCAACTTTGCACAGGGTAAGTCAAGAGAACTAAACACAGGTTGACATCATTTAGAGTTGTTTTTTTAAAACTGCTGTAGTGATGGGTTGATGAGGCGTCATGAAGCGTTTCGACACATTGCAAAACTGTATTGATACTGTGTCGATACTGTGTCACTAAATACTGACATCTGCTGGACATTAAAAATCCCTACAGGCAACCTATGGACCGACTCAACTGACACTGATTTGATGCCCTAGTACAGGGGTCACCAACCTTTTTGAAACCAAAAACTACTTCTTGGGTACTGATTAATGCGAAGGGCTACCAGTTTGATACACACTTAAATAAATAAATATATTGTCATTTGTAAGTTACACGTAAGTGTGATTTAAACAAGAATAGCTAAATAAATAAATTTATATATATTAAAAAAATGGGTATTTCTGTCTGTCATTCCGTCGTACATTTTTTTTTTCCTTTTACGGAAGGTTTTTTGTAGAGAATAAATGATGACAAAAACCACTTAATTGAACGGTTTAAAAGAGGGGAAAACATGAAAAAAAAAAAAAAAAAAATTTTGAAACATAGTTTATCTTATATTTCGACTCTTTAAATTTCAAAATTCAACCGACAAAAAGAAGAGAAAAACTAGCTAATTTGAATCTTTTTGAAAAAATTAAAAAAAGAATTTATGGAACATCATTAGTAATTTTTCCTGATTAAGATACATTTTAGTATTTTGATGACATGTTTTAAATTGGTTAAAATCCAATCTGCACTTTGTTAGAATATTTAACAAATTGGACCAAGCTATATTTCTAACAAAGACAAATCAGTATTTCTTCTAGATTTTCCAGAACAAAAAGTTTAAAAGAAATTCAAAATACTTTGAAATAAGATTTAAATTTGATTCTACAGATTTTCTAGATTTGCCAGAATAATTGTTTTGAATTTTAATCATAGTAAGTTTGAAGAAATATTTCACAAATATTCTTCGTCGAAAAACCACAAGCTAAAATATTTATTATTCTTTACAATAAAAAAAATAAAAAAAATACTTGAACATTGATTTAAATTGTCAGGAAAGAAGAGGAAGACATTTAAAAGGTAAAAAGGTATATTTGTTTAAAAATCCTAAAATCATTTTTAAGGTTGTATTTTTTCTCTAAAATTGTATTTCTAAAAGTAATAAGAAGCAAAGTACAAAATAAATGAATTTATTTCAACAAGTGAAGACCCATCCATCCATCCATTTTCTACCACTTATTCCAAGTGAAGACCAAGTCTTTAAAATATTTTCTTGGATTTTCAAATTCTATTTGAGTTTTGTCTCTTTTAGAATTAAAAATGTCGAGCAAAGCGAGACCAGCTTGCTAGTAAATAAATAAAAATTAAAAAATAGAGGCACAAAATAGGCGCGGTCAGGAGTGGAAGCTGCGGAATGTGAAGTTGGTGGAAAATGTTGGTGTTTCATATGAAATTTTACCACTAGGTATTAAAACTAATTAATAAAACAATTAGTATTAATTAACTCATACTATGTTCTACATATGGTGAATGTTTATATTCAACCTGGAGAGAGCCAACCACCAGGTTTAAGTAAATAATGGTTGAGCCCGTAACAAATTAAGGAGGCTTAGTTGGGCATTCACATGTGGACGAGAAGAGGCAAAAAAATTCAGATTTCGGAACGCAAAAGTGATAGCTCTATCCTGGAGGAGAGACTCCATGTCTATCTTCACGCCAACATTTAAATGACAACATATAGAGGTTGTTTTCCGGTCCCTTACACATGAACATCTCCTTCGTACTTGCCAACCCTCCCGAATTTTCCGGGAGAGTCCCGATTTTCAGTGCCTCTCCTGATTTCCAGCCGGACTTAAGGCACGCCCCCTCCAGGTCCGTGCGGACGTGAGTGAGGACAGCCTGTCGTCACGTCCGCTTGGCCAACCAAAAAGTAACCACAGAACACTATTCCCGTATAGTGTTCTGTGGTTACTTTTTGGTTGGCCAACGGTTTACGTTGTATTGCGCACCCTGACGGCAAGTGTGGGAGTCGGTTCTGAAGTATGAAGAAAAGAGACGTAACTTGGTCACCTCGCCTGGTTATTGACTCCAACCCAGAATATTACACTGCCCATACCTATGCTCCTTCAAAGGCTGTGCTACTGGCTGCAAAGCATTGCACTTTCAAATACAACAATGAGTAGAGAGGAGTGTTATGTGTGTATATGTGTAAATAAATGAACACTGAAATTCAAGTATTTATTTTATTTATATGTATATATATATATATATATATATAATAAAATGCATATATATGTATATATATATATATATAGCTATAATTCACTGAAAGTCAATTATTTATTTAATTTAAATATATATATATATATATATATATATATATATATATATATATATATATATATATATATATATATATATATATATATATAAGAAATACTTACATTTCACCGCCCCCCCTGAACCCGCCCACCTCATACCCCCCAACTCTCCCCAAAGCCCCCACCCCACCAAATCTCCCGAATTTGGGGGTCTCAAGGTTGGCAAGTATGATGTCCTTACATGATCAGGTTGTATTCTCCTGAATTAAGACACACCCAGACAGAGAAAGAAGGAATGCAAAACGGTGATTCGGCTACTCTAAGTTAGGACTGCCTCATTTTTTTTTTTGGACTTGACCTCCTCCAGGCACTGCAGCGCTGCATAATGACACTCGCTTGTAATAAAGCAAATTTTTGTTCAGCAAAGCGTCTCCGACGTCCCTTTTGATCCAGCGGCACTGCCAAGTCGCCCTTCTGCCCGGGAGAGGGTGACAAGACCAGAAATACACATCATAGTATTAGAATTTGAAACCACCACTTCACCACTTCAGAACCAAGATCAAAGACATCAGATCTGGTCTCCAAACACAGCACGTTTTTATCTGCTGACGTGGTTGGGAGAGTGGCCGTGCCAGCAACCTGAGGGTTCCTGGTTCGAGCCCCACCTTCTACCAACCTCGTCACGTCCGTTGTGTTCTTGAGCAAGACACTTCACCCTTGCTCCTGATGAGTCGTGGTTAGTGCCTTGCATGGCAGCTCCCGCCATCAGTGTGTGTATGAATGGGTGAATGTGGAAATAGTGTCAAAGCCCTTTGAGTACCTTGAGTATGACGATCCTCCTGGTAGGGGGGTATCCCTTTATGGAGGATGCCTGTGTGTGACTTTGTTTAACGTGGGGAGACTGGTGCACAGACAGCCACCACACCATCCTTGACAGAATCGGGTCAGGGTCCAGTGGCATGGAGTCCAAGACGACTGGGGGACCCTTTTCTGCTGCAGCCTTCTCCCGCCATCCCAGCCGTTGTGACGCTCCATAGGGTTAGCAATCATCCTCCGCCTGTTCCACCGTTCAGGTCTTGGGTTGTTATTTCCCCATAACTTGGCCCACATGGATTATGGGGGGTGCCTTCTTCTGCCATCGCAGCCGTTGTGGTAGTTCTTACATCTACCGTCTTCTGCCTGCTCCGCCGTTGAGGTCTTTACCGTATCCCTGGCTCGGGGGCAGTCAGGTACTAGGCCTTTGCCAAGGGCCACCTGGGGTAACAGTAGGAAAGGTGTTAACCTCCTAGTGCCCCAAGACCCCATAGAGGAGCCTCCACTGCCGGATGCACTTTAACGTTATGCCCAGGACACTATACAAGTATGACCCATTTACCATTTACCGTGTATGTGCAAAAAAGGGTTTTACCTTCATGTTGACATGGATCCATTCATGCTAATCCATGTGCTTCTTTCAGCAAAACTGAAAATGAGGACCCTGCTCCTCCTGCTGGGAGGTGAGACAACGTTGACACACCACAGTTTGATTCTGGGCTCTGCTCTTCTCCACTGACCAAAGACTTGTTCTTTTTCCCTTGAAGCAGCAGTTTCCTGCAGTCAGTTTGATCTGGTGCAGTCGCTCACAGGGAATCTAACATTCGACCTGACCGAATGTTCTTTGGAGTTTTATGGGAGTTCTTTTCAATCATTGGATGTCGGTAGTACAATCGTTTGTGAGAAATATTGTCAGGATACCGCATGATTCTAATACTGTTCGTGCTCACAGGTCGAACTGGATGCTGACACATTGACATACTACTTCATTAATGGTGCGCCTGATCCAGAAACCATTTCCATCGCAAGTGGAAACCTTGCGGACAGTGTGGACACAGTGGTAGTGAACGCCACGGATCCTGCACTTGAAGCATCAGCCAGGAGCGAACTGCCTCAGCTGGAAGGAAACCTGACCTGCTATTTAAGAAGCACCCTGTCTGTGAATGGCAACACTAGCGTGAGTCTTTCCGCTTCATGTATGGCAGTCTTCTCTCTTGCACAGTACAGTACATATTCCGTACAATTGACCACTAAATGGTAACACCCCAGTAAGTTATCCAATAAAAATAATAAGCAATCCTGTACAATATACAAAACACTATAGAAATACAAAATACTGTGCAATATACAGAACAAGACAAGAGTACCGGAGTAATAAATAACAATCAGTGTCGGACGTATTGCACTCGAAGGGTAATATTGCACAGTAGGGTATTAGGGTAGGATATTGTATAGGGGTGAATTATTATTATAAGTTAGAGTTCAGGATGGTGACAGCTCTGGGAAAGAAGCTGTCTCTGAGCCTGTTTGTTCTGGCTCTGATGCACCTGTAACGCCTGCCCGATGGAAGTAGGTGGAACAGGTGGAAGCCAGGGTGTGTGCTGTCCTTGGTGATGCTTTATGCTCTGTTGAGGCAACGGGAGTTGTGTAAATCCTTCAGGGAGGGGAGGGGGCAGCCGATGATTTTTTTGTGCAGACTTTATGACCATCTGAATCGCTTGTTTGTCTGCTTAAGTGCAGCTGGCGTACCACACTGTTATGCAGTACGTCAGCAGGCTCTCGACAGCCGAGCGATAGAAGGTCACCATCAGCTGCCTCTCCAGTCTGTTCTTAAAGTTAAAGTTAAAGTTAAAGTACCAATGATTGCCACACACACACTAGGTGTGGTGAAATTTGTCCTCTGCATTTGACCCATCACCCTTGATCACCCCCTGGGAGGTGAGGGGAGCAGTGGGCAGCAGCGGTGCTGCGCCCGGGAATCATTTTTGGTGATTTAACCCCCAATTCCAACCCTTGATGCTGAGTGCCAAGCAGGTAGGTAATGGCTCCCATTTTTATAGTCTTTGGTATGACTCGGCCGGGGTTTGAACTCACGACCTACCGATCTCAGGGCGGACAATCTAACCACTAGGCTTCCTCAGCACCCTCAGGAAGTGGAGTCTCCGCTGGGCCTTCCGGATGACCGCAGTTGTATTTTGGGTCCAGGAGAGGTCAGCAGATATGAGGGTTCCTGAGGAACTTGAAGGAACTGACTCTCTCCACCTCCTCGCCGTTGATGTAGAGGGGGGCGGGGTCTGCAGTGTTTTTCCTGAAGTCAAAGATGAGTTCCTTGGTTTTTGTGGTGTTCAGTGCCAGATTATTCAATGAACACCACGCTGATAGCTTCAGGACCTCATCTCTGTATGCAGACTTATCCCCCCTGTAATGGGACCCACCACCGTTGTGTCATCGGCAAATTTGATGATGGTGTTCTCCAAGTGGGCTGGACTACAGTCATGGGTGTAGAGGGAATACAGCAAAGGGCTCAGCACACAGCTCTGTGGAGAGCCGATGCTGAGTGTGCGGGAGGAGGAGAGATGGGGCCGAGTTTCACTGTCTGAGGTCGGTTGGTCAGGATGTCCTTAATCCAAAGACAGGTGGGTGTGGGGAGGCCTAAGTCCAGCAGTTTGGTGACCAGGATGTCTGGAATGATGGTGTTGAAGGCGGAGCTATAGTCGATGAAAAGCATCCTGACATAGCTCCCCCGGTGTTCCAGGTGGCTCAGTGCAGAATGGAGAGCCATGGTTATGGCGTCGTCCGTGGATCTGTTCGCCCGGTAGGAAAACTGCTGTGGGTCTAGGGTGGGGGGAGGTAGGCTTGGATGTGGTGTAGGACTAGCCTCTCGAAGCACTTCATGATGACAGGTGTGAGTGCTACTGGGCGATAGTCGTTGAGGTTGTTTGCGGTAGCTTTCTTGGGTACCGGGATAATTGTGGCGGATTTAAGGCAGGGTGGGATGAGTGCCTGTGCCAAGGAGAGGTTGAAGAGGACGGTGATAATGTAGGATAGCTGGTCAGCACAAGCTTTTAGCACCTTCCCGGGTACACCGTCTGGACCAGCCGCCTTCCTGGGGTTCACTGCCTTGAGCACCCGTCTGACCTCGTGCTCCTCAAGAGTGAGTGTGGGAGTGCTGGGGACTGGGGGGGTTGGGAGGGCTGGGGGTGGTGTGGTTGTGACTGTTTGTGACAGGTCTGATTTGGTAGGATATGTACAGCGAGCAGTGAACAAAGTGAGTTCAGAAAGCATAAGAACAAGTATATACATTTGATTATTTACATTTGATTATTTACAATCCGGGGAGGTGGGATGTGGTGGGGGGGAGGGTGTTAGTCAAGGGTTGAAGTTGCCTGGAGGTGTTCTTTTAGTGCGGTTTTGAAGGAGGATAGAGATGCATTTTCTTTTACACCTGTTGGGAGTGCATTCCACATTGATGTGGCATAGAAGGAGAATGAGTTAAGACCTTTGTTAGATCGGAATCTGGGTTTAACGTGGTTTGTGAAGCTCCCCCTGGTGTTGTGGTTCTGGAAGTAGTTTGACATGTACTTCGGTGTCAGGGAGGTGTAGCAAATTTTATAGACTATGCTCAGTGCAAGATGTGTACATGTGGAGTTATCTACTTAACAAAAAAAGGTGAAATAACTGAAAACATGTTTTGTATTCTAGTTTCTTCAACATAGCCACCTTTTACTCTGATTACTGCTTTGCACACTCCTGGCATTCTCTCAGGTGACTACCACTTGAAGCTCATGGAGAGAATGCCAAGAGTGCGCGAAAAAGGAATCAGAGCAAAGTGTGGCTATTTTGAAGAAACTCGAATACAAAACATTCTTCAGTTATTTCACCTTTTTTTGTTAAGTATACACAACTCCACATGTGTTCATTCATAGTTTTGATGTGACAATCTATGTTTAAAAGCTCATACCAGCATTCTTCCCTGCTTGGCACTCAGCATCAAGGGTTGGAATTGGGGGTTAAATCACCAAAAATGATTACCGGGCGCGGCGCCGCTGCTGCCCACTGCTCCCCTCACCTCCCAGGGGATGGGTCAAATGCAGAGGACAAATTTCATTACACCTAGTGTGTGTGTGACAATCATTGGTACTTTAACTTAACTTTAACTTTACACATACAAACTGTAGCACACAAAAAAGCACATTTAATTAAAAAAAACTTTATTATTGTCTTACCTTTACTTATAAATGAAGTCCACAACTAAAGCCCTCACTTCAACTTTCCACGTGCAAGATTGAATCTATTTAAAAAAGTGTAACCGAGGGTTTATAAATGTGGCCTATACTGTATGAAACTACAAAATAACAAATACGGAGGCTCCAGTTTACACGAGGACCACTTTATTTACCTTCTTTCAAAAACCTCCGCTCCACTCCGTGTCATCACTTCCGCTCCTAGCGCCTTCAAAATAAGAGCTCAAGGCATATACTGTATAACAGCGCATAACAGGAACTTAACATCACAAAGAGGAAAGCCCATGAAAATAGGTTACAAAAGTTATTTAATAAGAAGCCAAAAAGTGCAAAAACAATAATGTTCGTGTTGGAGGAGTTGTGAATTAGATACACCTGCAGTCTGCAGGTGTACCTAATGTTGTGGCCCTGCAGTCATTCACAACTCCTCCAACACGAACATTATTGTTTTTGCACTTTTTGGCTTCTTATGAAATAACTTTTTTAAATAGATTCAATCTTGCACGTGGAAAGTTTAAGTGTGGGCTTTAGTTGATATAACAATTCTACGGCAGGGGGGGGAGGAGGCGGGATTACTGGAGCCTCAGCCAGTGCGTCTTTTTCAGCCGTTTTATGATCGCTCAGCACAAGAAATACGTTACACACATGCAGTTGTTGACAAAATACACTGTACATTATATACCTCAGCTAACTAAACTATGGAAATGTATAATATAATTCATATAGCAATACAGTCTCACTGCACAGCAGGCCAGCAGTTAGCCGAGTCCGGAATCCATGTTGAGGCACTGAGTGACGTGCCTCAACTGGCTGCTGTTCACCGCACCGTCTCTTCTCAGTATTTGAACGGCAAATGTGAAAATTCAGCGATTTTGAATAGAAATAATCTAAAACTGGTGAAGTTAAATGGAAAATAACTTTATAGTATAATCACTGGATACATATAACAATTTAATTTTTTTCTTTTTCTTTTTAAATTTTTTTTATTTCCATGATGGCTTCTCCTGGCCTCTAGTGACTGCACGTCACTGATATATATATATATGTATGTATGTATATATATATATATATATATATATATATATATATATGTATATATGTATGTATGTATATATATATATATATATATATATATATATATATATATATATATATATATATACGCATTTTTTATGTGTGTGTATAGTACAGGTATATATATATATATATATATATATATATATATATATATATATATATATATATATATATATTTTATTCTGATTCTAATTATGGTCAGAAAAGTAAAGTTATTGAATGATCTTGTACAATTTCAACTATCAAAGTGATCCTTATCAACAAAACTGGCCCTCTATGACTTATTATGGGACCTACATTTGCAGTTTTGCCTCCACTTATTGTTTCTTCTCTTTCCATGTACTCAGATGATTGTTACTTTTATGAAATTTGGATCCCAAACGGCATTGAGTGTGAATCTGGTGACGTCCTTGGAACCGCTTGTAAGGACCTGTGAGATACACTTGATGATGGTGACACACGGCCCAGTGCCTGACTCGTGGGAACACTCTGCCTTTTGTACAGCGAACATCTGCAAATCTAGGCCTTGATACAGTGACAACTATCCTCACCTTCACTGCGGGAGACAGAACCAAGTACATAGACTTGAGTGGCTGCAGGCTTGTGGGTACGTAATGATTTCACGGGGAATTCAAAACAACTAATAGCTTCTAAGACTGACCCAGCTTTTTTTTACAGATACTTTATTATTACCGAGCTCACGTCTTACCAATCCGGTGGACTGCGTCACATACACCTGCAGCCCTGAGGCTGAACTCAGTTCAGAGCCAAATTGTGGACCCACAGAGATTTGCCAAGGCGACAATACGTAAATATTTAAAGAATATGACCCGCCTTCCGCCCGAATGCAGCTGAGATAGGCTCCAGCACCCCCCGCGACCCCAAAAGGGACAAGCGGTAGCAAA
Organism: Nerophis lumbriciformis; assembly: GCF_033978685.3. Lineage (NCBI taxonomy): Eukaryota > Metazoa > Chordata > Actinopteri > Syngnathiformes > Syngnathidae > Nerophis > Nerophis lumbriciformis. The sequence goes on from NC_084575.2 coordinate 34,044,515, forward strand.
TGGATGGATGGACTTTGCCACACGCACCGATTGACCGGCTTCCATCTCATTTAGGTGCAATCCGAGGTTCCGCATATGCACGGTGACTGGCAACCAGGTGATCGCGTTCTTCGGCAACGTATCTTCCATCCCAGGCCTCTGTGTGTACAACCTGTTGAAGCCGGTGGTTAATGCCAGTTTCGAACTGCTGGGGGCCTTCCAGGAGCGCCGCATTGAGTCCCTTCCCTTCTTGGACCGCCTGGACCTGGTCCTTCTTCAGTCCAATGTCACGATCTCTATTGGAACAAACAGAAACGTTCGGGTGAGACGATGACCACTAAGGTCCCGTCGTAGTGACGTTTAAGCAGACATGTGTCTTTGTATTGTGTGTTTGTTTGTTTTTCCTTTCAGGTCAACGGTGAATTAAGAGCACTGCCAGACTCGGTCGAAGGAGTGAAGCTGTCCAAAGACGTGAAAGGTGTGACTGTCGAGATTTTGGACGAACTCATCTCAGACGACCCAGTTTCCATCCTCTTTGACGGCTATAGTGCGTACATCAAAGGTATGTTGAGTGTCTTTGATTGGAGCTCACTTGTGGTGCTCAACATTGACTGGCTAGTTCTGTTCATTGCTCTTAGCACCTGGCGAGGCGCTTCTACAGGGCTCATGTGGCCACACCAGGGATCCAAGCTATTCTTCTTTGACTCTCGCTGAGAGTGACTTGAGGTATGCGTTTCTCTCAAGCAACTTACTGCCTCCTTCTGCTGATTTTTGATGTTGATGTGCTTCCTCATTGTTGTCCTCTAGCTGTGGTGCTCCACCCGCAAACGACCTCTATGACGAGGTTATATCCGCAAGCGAGCAGTAAGAGCACACCAACGGCTGCATGTTCAGGGTTCATTTCCATAGCAATATTGACCTCGCAATACCCCTGTGCTGCGCAGCTGCTCTCTACTCATGACGGACTCCTTTGACGATTGCCATGCGACGGTGCCGGTAGAACCGTTCCACCAAGCCTGCATCTCCTTGCTGACCCGATACCCTTTGGTGGACCACCTTGATTGCCAGTTCTTTGAGGCGTACGCCAATACCTGTGAGCTTCAGTTCAATATCATTCTCGGAGACTGGAGGTCTTCCACCAGATGTAAGAGTTACTACACACATGCATATCCGTCATAAACATTTCAAAAACGAAATGAAATTGTTTTTTAAGCGAGTAAAGGCCTGTGGTACACTTCATACCCAGTACATCTTGATGATTCGTGGTTCGGCATTCGCATAGTCGCATTTTATTCTCTCTCCTTTATCAATCAATCAATCAATCACTGTTTATTTATATAGCCCTAAATCACAAGTGTCTCAAAGGGCTGCACAAGCCACAACGACATCCTCGGTACAGAGCCCACATAAGGGCAAGGAAAAACTCACCCCAGTGGGACGTCGATGTGAATGACTATGAGAAACCTCGGAGAGGACCGCATATGTGGGTGACCCCCCTCCCTAGGGGAGACCGGATGCAATGGACGTCGAGTGGGTCTGACATAATATTGTGAGAGTCCAGTCCATAGTGGATCCAACATATCAGCGAAAGTCCAGCCCATAGTGGGTCCAACATAATAGTGAGAGTCCAGTCCATAGTGGATCCAACATATCAGCGGAAGTCCAGCCCATAGTGGATCCAACATAATAGTGAGAGTCCAGTCCATAGTGGATCCAACATATCAGCGAAAGTCCAGCCCATAGTGGATCCAACATAATAGTGAGAGTCCAGTCCATAGTGGATCCAACATATCAGCGAAAGTCCAGCCCATAGTGGATTCAACATAATAGTGAGAGTCCAGTCCATAGTGGATCCAACATATCAGCGAAAGTCCAGCCCATAGTGGATCCAACATAATAGTGAGAGTCCAGTCCATAGTGGATCCAACATATCAGCGGAAGTCCAGCCCATAGTGGATCCAACATAATAGTGAGAGTCCAGTCCATAGTGGATCCAACATATCAGCGAAAGTCCAGCCCATAGTGGATCCAACATAATAGTGAGAGTCCAGCCCATAGTGGATCTAACATAATAGTGAGAGTCCAGTCCATAGTGGATCCAACATATCAGCGAAAGTCCAGCCCATAGTGGATCCAACATAATAGTGAGAGTCCAGTCCATAGTGGATCCAACATATCAGCGAAAGTCCAGCCCATAGTGGATCCAACATAATAGTGAGAGTCCAGTCCATAGTGGATCCAAAATATCAGCGAAAGTCCAGCCTATAGTGGATCCAACATAATAGTGAGAGTCCAGTCCATAGTGGATCTAACATAATAGTGAGAGTCCAGTCCATAGTGGATCTAACATAATAGTAAGAGTCCAGTCCATAGCGGGGCCAGCAGGAAATCGTCCCAAGCGGGTCAGCAGCACAGAGATGTCCCCAACCGACGCACAGGCAAGCGGTCCACCCCGGGTCTTGACTCTGGACAGCCAACACTTCATCCATGGCCACCGGACCTGTGTAACTTCCCCTCCACAAGGGAGAGGGGAGCAGAGGAGAAAAGAAAAGAAGAAAAAAAAGAAACATACATAAAATTGTGAATAATTACTGTGACAGTCTCTCGCTGTCAGGGTTCCATGGACAACCAAGAGCTGACATGACTGCAAGCAGTTTGTGATTTCGTTTATTTTTCAATAGTCTCTGGTTGGGTCGCTTTTCAGCTCCTTCCTCTTCCACTGCTCGCTCTTCCGGTCGCTTTTCAGCCTCCCGCGTTGTCGTCTGTGTCTCTGGACTCTCACACTATTATGCTAGATCCACTATGGACTGGACTCTCACTATTATGTTAGATCCACTATGGACTGGACTCTCACAATATTATGTTAGATCCACTATGGACTGGACTCACACTATTATGTTAGATCCACTATGGACTGGACTCTCACACTATTATGTTAGATCCACTATGGACTGGACTCTCACACTATTACGTTAGATCCACTATGGACTGGACTCTCACACTATTATGTTAGATCCACTATGGACTGGACTCTCACACTAATATGTTAGATCCACTATGGACTGGACTCTCACACTATTATGTTAGATCCACTATGGACTGGACTCTCACTATTATGTTAGATCCACTATGGACTGGACTCTCACACTATTATTTTAGATCCACTATGAACTGGACTCTCACTATTATGTTAGATCCACTATGGACTGGACTCTCACACTATTATGTTAGATCCACTATGGACTGGACTCTCACACTATTATGTTAGATCCACTATGGACTGGACTCTCACTATTATGTTAGATCCACTATGGACTGGACTCTCACACTATTATGTTAGATCCACTATGGACTGGACTCTCACTATTATGTTAGATCCACTATGGACTGGACTCTCACTATTATGTTAGATCCACTATGGACTGGACTCTCACACTATTATGTTAGATCCACTATGGACTGGACTCTCACACTATTATTTTAGATCCACTATGGACTGGACTCTCACTATTATGTTAGATCCACAATGGACTGGACTCTCACTATTATGTTAGATCCACTATGGACTGGACTCTCACTATTATGTTAGATCCACTATGGACTGGACTCTCACTATTATGTTAGATCCACTATGGACTGGACTCTCACTATTATGTTAGATCCACTATGGACTGGACTCTCACTATTATGTTAGATCCACTATGGACTGGACTCTCACACTATTATGTTAGATCCACTATGGACTGGACTCTCACTATTATGTTAGATCCACTATGGACTGGACTCTCACTATTATGTTAGATCCACTATGGACTGGACTCTCACACTATTATGTTAGATCCACTATGGACTGGACTCTCACACTATTATGTTAGATCCACTATGGACTGGACTCTCACACTATTATGTTAGATCCACTATGGACTGAACTCTCACTATTATGTTAGATCCACTATGGACTGGACTCTCACACTATTATGCTAGATCCACTATGGACTGGACTCTCACTATTATGTTAGATCCACTATGGACTGGACTCTCACTATTATGTTAGATCCACTCTGGACTGGACTCTCACTATTATGTTAGATCCACTATGGACTGGACTCTCACACTATTATGCTAGATCCACTATGGACTGGACTCTCACTATTATGTTAGATCCACTATGGACTGGACTCTCACACTATTATGTTAGATCCACTATGGACTGAACTCTCACTATTATGTTAGATCCACTATGGACTGGACTCTCACACTATTATGCTAGATCCACTATGGACTGAACTCTCACTATTATGTTAGATCCACTATGGACTGGACTCTCACTATTATGTTAGATCCACTATGGACTGGACTCTCACACTATTATGTTAGATCCACTATGGACTGGACTCTAACTATTATGTTAGATCCACTATGGACTGGAGTCTTGCTATTATGTTAGATCCACTATAGACTGGACTCTCACACTATTATGTTAGATCCACTATGGACTGGACTCTCATTATTATGTTAGATCCACTATGGACTGGACTCTCACTATTATGTTAGATCCACTATGGACTGGACTCTCACTATTATGTTAGATCCACTATGAACTGGACTCACACTATTATTTAAGATCCACTATGGACTGGACTCTCACTATTATGTTAGATCCACAATGGACTGGACTCTCACTATTATGTTGGATCCACTATGGACTGGACTCTCACACTATTATGTTAGATCCACTATGGACTGGACTCTCACTATTATGTTAGATCCACTATGGACTGGACTCTCACACTATTATGTTAGATCCACTATGGACTGGACTCTCACACTATTATGTTAGATCCACTATGGACTGGACTCTCACACTATTATGTTAGATCCACTATGGACTGGACTCTCACACTATTATGTTAGATCCACTATGGACTGGACTCTCACTATTATGTTAGATCCACTCTGGACTGGACTCTCACACTATTATGTTAGATCCACTATGGACTGGACTCTCACACTATTATGTTAGATCCACTATGGACTGGACTCTCACACTATTATGTTAGATCCACTATGGACTGGACTCTCACTATTATGTTAGATCCACTATGGACTGGACTCTCACTATTATGTTAGATCCACTATGGACTGGACTCTCACTATTATGTTAGATCCACTATGGACTGGACTCTCACTATTATGTTAGATCCACTATGGACTGGACTCACACTATTATGTTAAATCCACTATGGACTGGACTCTCACACTATTATGTTAGATCCACTATGGACTGGACTCTCACATTATTATGTTAGATCCACTATGGACTGGACTCTCACTATTATGTTAGATCCACTATGGACTGGACTCTCACTATTATGTTAGATCCACTATGGACTGGACTCTCACACTTTTATGCTAGATCTACTCGACGTCCATTGATCCGATCGCCCAAGGATCCATGTGATATTTTTGGTGATAATTTCGTGCTTAAAGTCTTGAAATGTGACAGCCGTAATGATAATTGATTGAATGATAATATTGTGACCATGCTCAGGTACCGACCAGCAGGCCTACTGTCAGGACCACGATTGTAACGAGCACGAGTTCTGTGGAGATTCCCTGGTCAACGGTACCGGCTGCCACTGCCGTGCCACATTTGCCTCAATCTACGAGTTAGACAACGTTTTCGGTATGGCTACGCTACCATCGCCGCTAGCTTTTTTTTGTTTTTGCTAACGAGATTGTTTTTGTCTAGGTCAGCAGACGGAGTGCAATGACAGCTTGGCGTCCTTCTCACTGATTGGCTGCCTGCTGGAGGACAAAGGCATCGACTACACCATGTTGCACCTCAACGATAACGCCTGTACGGGACAAAAGGACAGCGAAACCCATTTGGTCACCTTCAACTTTGACTCGAGTGACCAATGTGGAACAGTGATCAAGGTGAGTCACCAACTCATTATTATTGTGTATTTATTTCTATTCATCAGTCCAACAAAATAATACACAATTATACAATTCCAAAACCGAACCCAGCCCAGAATAGCAATCAACGGAGCAATTGAGAGGACACACAAACATGACACAAAACAATCCAAAAGTAGTCAAACCCAAATGAATAATATCAACAACAGTATCAATACTAATAATAATTCCAACATAGCAGTGATTAGAAATCCCTCATTGACATTATCATCACAGACATTTATAAACAATAAAATAACAACATTTAAGAAATGAACAATAATGATACACTTGCATCACATCTTATAAGCTTGACAACACATTGTGTCCAATATTTTACACAAAGATAAAAGAAGTCATATTTTAGGTTCATTTAATAGTTCAAACACATTTAATTAATGGAGCCCATATTCCAATATATGACTCATTATTATCTCAACTAAATGCAGTTTTTTCTACTGATATCATCTCCCTAGCTTGTGTGTACCACTCAGTATTGATTATTTGTGTATACCAGTCAGTATTTATTACGTGTGTATACCAGTCAGTATGTATTATGTGTATATCAGTCAGTATTTATTATGTGTATAGCAGTCGGTATTTATTACGTGTGTATACCATTCAGTATTTATTATACCTGTACACCAGTCAGTATCTATTGTGTGTATACCAGTCAGTATTTATTATGTATATAGCAGTCAGTATTTATTACGTGTGCATACCAGTCGGTATGTATTATGTGTGTATACCAGTCAGTATTTATTACATGTGTATACCAGTCAGTATGTATTATGTGTGTACACCAGTCAGTATTTATTATGTGTGTATACCAGTCAGTATGTATTATGTGTGTATACCAGTCAGTATTTATTATGTGTGTACCAGTCAGTATTTATTATGTGTGTATACCAGTCAGTATGCATTATGTGTGTATACCAGTCAGTATTTATTACGTGTGTATACCAGTCAGTATTTATTACATGTGTATACCAGTTAGTATTTATTGCGTGTGTATACCAGTCAGTATGTAGTATGTGTGTATACCAGTCAGTATGTATTATATGTGTATACCAGTCAGTATTTATTAAGTGTGTATACCAGTCAGTATTTATTATGTGTGTATACCAGTCAGTATGTATTATGTGTGTATACCAGTCAGTATGTATTATGTGTGTATAGCAGTCAGTATTTATTATGTGTGTATACCAGTCAGTATGTATTATGTGTGTATACCAGTCAGTATATATTATGTATGTATACCAGTCAGTATGTATTATGTGTGTACACCAGTCAGAATTTATTACGTGTGTATACCAGTCAGTATGTATTATGTGTGTACACCAGTCAGTATTTATTACGTGTGTATACCAGTCAGTATGTATTATGTGTGTATACCAGTCAGTATGTATTATGTGTGTCTACCAGTCAGTATTTATTACATGTGTATACCATTCAGTATGTATTATGTCTGTATACCAGTCAGTATTTATTATGTGTGTATACCAGTCAGTATTTATTATGTGTGTATACCAGTCAGTATTTATTATGTGTATAGCAGTCAGTATTTATTACGTGTGTATACCAGTCAGTATTTATTACATGTGTATACCAGTCAGTATTTATTATGTGTGTATACCAGTCAGTATTTATTATGTCTGTACACCAGTCAGTATGTATTATGTGTGTATACCAGTCAGTATTTATTGCGTGTGTATACCAGTCAGTATGTTTTATGTGTGTATACCAGTCAGTATGTATTATGTGTGTACACCACTCAGTAGTTATTATGTCTGTATACCAGTCAGTATTTATTATGTGTGTATACCAGTCAGTGTGTATTACGTGTGTATACCAGTCAGTATGTATTATGTGTGTATAGCAGTCAGTATTTATTACATGTGTATACCAGTCAGTATTTATTGCGTGTGTATACCAGTCAGTATGTATTATGTGTGTATACCAGTCAGTATGTATTATGTGTGTATAGCAGTCAGTATGTATTATGTGTGTATACCAGTCAGTATGTATTATGTGTGTATACCAGTCAGTATGTATTATGTGTGTATACCAGTCAGTATTTATTACATGTGTATACCAGTCAGTATTTATTGCGTGTGTATACCAGTCAGTATTTATTGCGTGTGTATGCCAGTCAGTATGTATTATGTGTGTATACCAGTCAGTATTTATTATGTGTGTATACCAGTCAGTATGTATTATGTGTGTATACCAGTCAGTATTTATTACATGTGTATACCAGTCAGTATTTATTGCGTGTGTATGCCAGTCAGTATGTATTATGTGTGTATACCAGTCAGTATTTATTACATGTGTATACCAGTCAGTATTTATTGCGTGTGTATGCCAGTCAGTATGTATTATGTGTGTATACCAGTCAGTATGTAGTATGTGTGTATACCAGTCAGTATTTACTACATGTGTATACCAGTCAGAATTTATTATGTGTGTATACCAGTCAGTATCAGTTGGATTATCAACATCTATCCATTTTTTTTAATATTACCGTATTTGTTATGATGCATATTGAAAGAAATGCATTTTTACTCTTTGATGACACGTGACTAAAGTGATGCAGATCAATACAAGTCTGCAGTGTCATTGAGATGTTTATATTTAGGAATGTGATTGCTTCTTTCAACCATAACTCTTTTCTTCTCTGACATTCCCACAATACATGAGCAAGAGTTCCTTCAGCATGATCGGATTATTATGACTACAAGGAAATAATGAGCCTCTTTGCACTGTGCAGAAAAACAACAGCCAGCTGGTGTTCAAGAACAGCCTGGTATTGGGTCAACCTCTAAACGACACAATCATCACACGCGAAAGAGTGTTGGAAGTGGACCTGTCGTGTGTTTACACTCAGCCGGAAGTGAGCTCTGTGGTTTTCAATATCAAGAGCAGGTGTGTGGAACCTCGAGTCACACCTCGGACGAGGATGCAGTCAAACAGCTAACTCCACTGTGTGTTGTCCGACAGCCCCATGGTGCAAGAAGTGGTGTCGAGGAACTGGAACTACACTCTGTTCATGAAAGCGTACACGGATGCCGGGCGCAGAGTCCTGCTGACACCAGATATGGAAGTGGAGCTTAACCAGCAGGTTTGGATTGAGCTGAGCACGGAAGGACTAAGTGAGGAGTTTGTTAAACTGGTGACGGACTCCTGCTGGGCGACCAATGATTCTCTGCCAACGGCAAATTTGAGATATGACCTCATCAGCGATGGGTGAAAATACACTCCAGACCGCATCGCTTTAGTCACGATGGCCGGCATCTTGACTGTTCTCTTCCCGAGCAGCTGCCCGAACCTCAGTGACGGTACCGTGGAAGTCTTTGGCAACGGGCTGGGGACGGAAAACTACTTCTCGTTCCGTATGTTCCAGTTTGTGAACAGCGACAACTTCTACCTGCACTGCACCGTGAGCCTGTGCGTGGAGCCGGATTGTACCCCAGTGAGTTGTGAACTCATGCATTCTTTACTTTGATTGACGTGCAACAAACATTTTATCCTGTGCTGCGAACTCAGACTTGCAGTCAGCCTTCAAGCAGGAGACGCAGAGCCTTACAGAGAAGCAGAGACTGGAGGAGGACTAATTACGAAAGCAGTGGCGTAATCTCAGTGGGATGGAGCAACTAGATGGCTGTTTATCAAACCCTCTCCTTGACCAGGCACGGAAATGCAAAGCACTATTAAATATATTCAATAAATCAACTATTATCACTAACGCAGTCTTTTGTGTTTTCAGGTGACCTCGTTTCTGGCCAACATCACAGGCTTCAAGTCAAACAGAGTGATGGCTACTGTGAATATGGACAGCGCTATGACGGATGGGTCATAGTCCTGCAGATTGGGGGGCGATGATTTAATTGATTTAGAAATAGAGGAGGGGTGTTTTTTTAAATATTCATTCTTCAAAAATATAGAAACACTGTATACAGGTAAAAGCCAGTAAATTAGAATATTTTGAAAAACTTGATTTATTTCAGTAATTGCATTCAAAAGGTGTAACTTGTACATTATATTTATTCATTGCACACAGACTGATGCATTCAAATGTTTATTTCATTTAATTTTGATGATTTGAAGTGGCAACAAATGAAAATCCAAAATTCCGTGTGTCACAAAATTAGAATATTGTGTAAGGGTTAAATTTTGAAGACACCTGGTGCCACAAACTAATCAGCTGAGTAACTCAAAACACCTGCAAAGGGCTTTAAATGGTCTCTCAGTCCAGTTCTGAAGCCTACACAAACATGGGGAAGACTTCAGATTTGACAGCTGTCCAAAAGGCAACCATCAACACATTGCACAAGGAGGGAAAGACACAAAAAGTTATTGCTGAAGAGGCTGGCTGTTCTCAGAGCTCTGTGTCCAAACACATTAATGGAGAGGCAAAAGGAAGGAAAAACTGTGGTCAGAAAAAGTGTACAAGCGATAGGGATCACCGCGCCCTGGTCAAGATTGTGAAAAAAAAACCATTCAAAAATGTGGGGGAGATTCAGAAGGAGTGGACAGCTGCTGGAGTCAGTGCTTCAAGATCCACCACCAAGAGACGCTTGAAAGACATGGGTTTCAACTGCCGCATACCTCGTGTCAAGCCACTGTTGACCAAGAAACAGCGCGAAAAGCGTCTCACCTGGGCTAAGGAAAAAAAGAGCTGGACTGCTGCTGAGTGGTCCAAAGTCATGTTTTCTGACGAAAGCAAATTTTGCATTTCCTTTGGAAATCGAGGTCCCAGAGTCTGGAGGAAGACAGGAGAGGCACAGGATCCACGTTGCCTGAAGTCTAGTGTAAAGTTTCCACCATCAGTGATGGTTTGGGGTGCCATGTCATCTGCTGGTGTCGGTCCACTCTGTTTCCTGAGATCCAGGGTCAACGCAGCCGTCTACCAGCAAGTTTTAGAGCACTTCATGCTTCCTGCTGCTGACCTCCTCTATGGAGATGGAGATTTCAAGTTCCAACAGGACTTGGCGCCTGCACACAGCGCAAAATCTACCCGTGCCTGGTTTACGGACCATGGTATTTCTGTTCTAAATTGGCCCGCCAACTCCCCTGACCTTAGCCCCATAGAAAATCTGTGGGGTATTGTGA